>NW_015373961.1:2763-3411 GCF_001272555.1 Dufourea novaeangliae | reverse complement strand
TATTAAGATAATATTAGTTCTAAGCTGAAGAACGAAGACAACCGACGAGGGAACTTAGTTTTTTATAGGTTTAGGCTCAAGAAAGAAGTCATCCGCCGAGGGATTTTAGTATCGGTAGTATTATGTAGTTAAGATTTAAGTAATTTATAAGGTTTATTGTGAAAGGTGGGAAGGTGTAGAACTTGTGATTCCATCTACCTGCCTTGGGCCTCCACTCGCAGCAACCTCCTCGTGGTGAGGCCTGGGCAATCGGTATTATCTTCGGTAAAGTACTGTAAACTGAAGACAACATCGAGCTAATGGCTGCGAACTTTGAATCTATCTCATAAAACCATGTTCTATATTACAACGAACTAGGATTATTTTAGAAATCGATATGAGATTCAGTGTTCTAAAAATGTCTAGTACTTTGAATGTTACAGAAAATTATTCGAGATAAAGATGTATGGAACTACTGAAAATTACTTTAGATTCCTTTTCCTTATTCTGTAAATTCATTGATTGGAATATGAATGCTGCTGGAAGTATGAACGTTTTCACAGGATAATGATATAAATGGAACTTTAACACTTTTTTAAGTGTTACAGTGATATTTCGTTGGCCTCCGTATTAGCGCATTGCGCCGAACGCGGATAGCATGATGTTGTA
>NW_015373961.1:0-1396 GCF_001272555.1 Dufourea novaeangliae | reverse complement strand
ACTGAAACTACTGGCCAATTATATGGCTAGCAGTTTCAGCGATTCGCCACGGGTGGCGCCACCAGTCGAAAATAGATGTCCGCCTTTAAATTGCGATTTTAACAATCTTCTGGTCGTTTATTGTTATTATCAATAACAGTGGATTAATCTACGTACTTTCAGCTACAAATTGAGTGCTTCAGCTAAACGAAAGTAGTCCGTATAACGGTTTACGAGCTGTCCAAAGTAAACTGACCGGGGTACGCATGACGAGATACAGTGTCAACCGTTGCAAATAAACTGCGAATTTTAACAATGTTCTGGTGGTTTATTGTTATTGCTACTGACAGGAGATTAATCTACGTTCTTTCAGCTACAAGTTGAGTTCTTGGTCATGACGAATCAGCCGTTATAGGGTACTAATCTACATTCTTTAAACTTCGAATGTATTGCATGACAAAGAAAAGTGTTGTCTGTTTAGTGGTTATGTAATTGCTACAGTTTTCGATCGGATTTACACTGCTAAACGAGCATCAGTTTTCTTCGTCATGGATTACATTGGAATTTTAATGAACGCAGATTAGTACTCTCAGGTAGGTGGGAACCAGTAATTACAAGAACATTGTTAAACTCTCAATTGTTTGCTACGGTTGACACTCTATCTCGCGATGCGTACCTCGTTTAGTTCACTTTGGACAAGTCATACAACGTTATCCTGACAACTTTCGTCTTGACCAAGCATTCTATTTGTAGCTTAAAGAACGTAGATTAATCCCCTCTCATTGACAATAACAATAAACGACCAGAACACTGTTAAAATCGCATTTAATCGCGGAATAGCACTATTTTTTTCGACTGGTGGCGCCGCTCGTGGCAATTGGTGCAAACTACTAGCCAAATCATACCGACAGGTGAGTGAAAATTTCTGGCGATGGAAAAATGCAAATATCTCAGTAATTAAGCCCTTAAAATGAACGTTATTAATCTCAAATTGTCTCTCAGGACTTAATGCATGGACCCAATAGTGTAGAACTCCTGAATTAGTACAATTAGTTATGCCTGTATTACCGTTGCCCCTTATTATGTGGAGGCAACCCTACTTGCACAGTTTTCGATTTCATTTACACCGCTGAACGGGCATGATTCTTCTTCGTTTTGCATTAGATACAACGTTTAAGAAACGTAAATTACTATACTCTATCGGCTGGACACTAATAATTACAAGAACATTGTTAAAATCGCATTTGTTTGCAACGGTTGACACTGTCTCTCGTAATGCGTACCACGGTTAGTTTACTTTGGACTACTCTTCCAACGTTATGCTGACAGCTCGCGAATTGTTGTTCAATTGTTGTCCATCGCCAGAAATTTTCACTCACCTGTCGGTATAATTTGGCTAGCAGTTTGAGCTATTTGC
>NW_015373960.1:605074-726051 GCF_001272555.1 Dufourea novaeangliae | reverse complement strand
CTGTTTCACGGTACCATCGCGAGCAAGATCTTAAATCTCAAGGGAAAGACCTTCTACCACTCGATTTTGGAAGTTTCTGAAATTTATGGCAAATTAACATGCATTTTAACATTTATTTCAGTACTTGAAATAAATTTACTAAGCGCTAGAAGACTTTTCTTCTACGCCATTTTTTCCCGTAGTGGAGGCCGAGTTTGCTCGTCGGCGTACAAGCTGCCATGGCAGGTAAAAATTTAAATGGAAGATTTACAAACGGCAATGTTCATTATTTACCATTTAACGGTTGATCATTCTGATCGTGGCCTTCGGAAAGCAGTTTGGAAGCATTTCCCGTGCGCCACGCTCGCGAGCACGGCCGTTTTAATCAGGTTGAAAATCAAGAAGCAAAACAGCCCTGTAATTCAGCTCACCGCTTATGAAGCATCAAATTCGTTAGCCGTCGTTGCCTAGGCAACGCAATTAAATTTGCGTCCAACAAGTTTTGCGAGCGAGACAATCATTAAACGCACGTAAAACGCGCTCGGCATTTGCTTTGGTCGGCCAGTTTTCTGATTCACGTAAGTACAGCCCGTCGACGATGCAATTATACGTTTACGCTCGTCGAACCTGCCGAGCCTTCTCTAGTTTCGCGTCTTCGACGCGAGAGAAAGGGAACATCGAGCATCGTTGGTTCGTACAATCGAAAACATGGCTGTCTTCGATGTCCTCGTAAAGCCGTGACGTTACTACATACCTACGACCTATTACCATCTGCTTTAATTTATCGGTTTCCACGGGAAAGTAGGTTTATACAGGTCTACAGCCAGCGGATATTCCCCGAAGCTTTTATTAGGGCCGATGTTCCCTCCCCCCACCCTCGATTCTCGTGGCTATGAGGCGAGCTTTCGAAGTAATAACCCTAGGAATTAACGATTTGCTTTACTGTCCTGGCGAGGTACGAGCAAACGCAACGCCAATTATATATTCGAAGATTAGAAGGTACTACGTACATAGTTCGAAAACGCAGACCTTTTACAGTCGTTACACATTGAACGGGCGAGAACACGCGATCGCGATCGCACGACCGATTTTGCGTTATCGATTACACGATCGGCTGAGCCACTACGCGAAATTACAGCATTGAAGTGAAAGAAAAGAAACTGCAAGTTTAGCGGAATTATACATACAATGAGCCACATGTGCTCAACCGTGATTATCGTTTAGAATACCGATCGAATTGCAAAATGGCAGAGAATCGTGGCCTTTAGTTTCGAGTTGCTAATATTTATTTGCCTAGGATAATTGAACGATGCTTTCGTACCAATCATACCATTTCGAATTGTTTTAGATCGTTACGAATAATGTCTGGGCAATGAACGTTCCTCGAACGGCCCGTAATGGAATTGTTAGCCCGTGCTTTCGCCACATTCCGCTTCAATCGGTGGATACTGAGCGTCACGCAGCGTCTAATGTTACGAGAGTAATGAAAATCCATTTGGTGTAAGGAGCTGGTTGTTAGCACGAATCCATTCGTGTTAGGATCCCTTGCAGGTGGATTTGAATATAGTTCGACCACGGAATGGCCGTGAATTTTACGAAAATCATACGAAATTCTTTATCGAGTATCCTGTATTCTTCGGATATGTCTACGACCCTCCAGCCTGGCCTGGATTGTGAGGAGAAATTTACTTCTCCTCGGAGAGTAGGATTAATTTCAGAAACGGTGGAAGTTCGGAGTAGATCGGTCGCCACGACAGACGTTATTATATTATGTATCTTACCATGATAAGGATTGCGCGACGCGAAACGATACGCAGCACTGTTTTATTATTTACGCCGCGCAGCACAGTGATTCGAAATGCCTGAATTGCGGCCAAAACTCAGTTTTTTCAATATTTTTTTCTGACAAAGTTTGATGAAAACTTCAATAAAAAAATGCTTGGGGATATTTATTTTGAAAAGATCTTTCTTCTCTAAGTACTTCTTTTGCGTGAAATCTTGACTGAAAGCTGGCAATAGCGGAAAACTTAAAACAGACGAACTTTGGACACATTATATTTAAAACATAACTCTAAAATGGTTGAAAATTTGGAATATCTACCGAGTTTATCACAAACAGAAACGTCTAAAATATTAATTTAATGTGTAATTATAGAACCTGATAGCGGTTAAATTTAATTCCCGACAAAACGAGTAAAAAAAGGTAAAAATCTGTTGAAAGTTCACTGAGTTACGGAATTTTGTCCTCAAAAAGTTATTTTGGAACCACTGTGCGCCGTCACGAAAAGAACTTCAGCTTTTAGTAGTATAAAAACTTCGCAGGTTGTAATTCCTTTCTGGCTCGGGCGAAATGCGTTTTATGGGTCCTGAAAGCGATATGCGTGTTGCTTTTACGACGCTTTTCACGCGGTCGTCGCTTATTTTCCAGCGACTGGATCAGCGTCACGCGAATGCACATTGAAAACTACAATTCGGACGAGTGCTACGACCGTTACGACTGAAATATACGATAACGGAACCGATAGCTTTTATCGCGATTCTTCTGGGTTATCGTTCACAAAAGAACGAAGAAAAAATAATCGATACGCACGGAAGGGTCAATAGCGGAGCGCGCAGCGTTTTATTCGCGACGAAATTAAAAAATCTCTTCCGCGTGCGATACGATGCGCGATCGAACGGTCGAGGTGTATCGAAGCCTCCGAGGTAATAGACCGTCTCCGTAGACAAAATGAAGTTACAGAGTCGGCTCCGAGGTTCCCATGGCTTTCCAAGATTCAACTCGCCCGCCGATCGAGGCTTTGCTGGAACGTAAACTCGATTAGATTCTCGGTTAGTTGAAAGGGAACGGTTGGACAACGCCAGGAAATTCTCTTCTTGTTGCGCGCAGGGAATTGTCGGAGGAAAAAGGCAGAACGGTGTACCGTGGAAACGCAATAAACGTGCTCGAGTAGTCATCATTTTTGGCGCATGGAAAGGAACAAACACGGGACGTAAAGAACACAATATTGCGTGACGATTCTATTCGGAGAGACAATAGGCTACGGGAAAGGAATCGATCCGAACGAGTCGATTCACTTTGAGCTTCTTGAAGGATTCCATATATTTTGTTCTCGCGTCCGCTTTGAGGTTCTCGACCGCGTCACTCAATTTAATAACGGAGTTGTGCCGCGCTGGGCTGACCGTTCATTCGTTCGTTCGTTTGTCCGATTCGGGCGGCACCATGGAATCCGATCGGGAAATAGCTTTTCCGATTGAAGTCTGCATATACGATTCCAACAATGGACTGCCAATCTCTTGCCGGCTACCAGTTCGCTCTCTATACAGGCGATTTCGAAAAGCTTAGGCGAAACTTTGGATATAAATTCCATGCGCCGAAATGACAACGAGAGTGAAGATAAACGATCGAAGGCTTTCCGTCTTCGATACAATTCAGTCGATTGCGCGTCGCTCCGTTATCGATTTCGGCCGTTCGTTCATTGTTCGCTTCTCCCGTAGGTTTGTCCACTTACAATTAGAAGCGTCCTGTATATATACCCTTATAAGCTTATATATTCATGAAGCGAAACCTTGACGAGGGGAGAAGGCGACCAAGCTGTTTCCCTCGCGAGCATTCATGACACGTAAATTTCCAAAGGACAACCCGAAGGTCCGTCGATCCTTAAAAGGGTATTGCCCGATGAAGGGCTTCGTAACGATCGATACGTAACTGCCGGCGGATTTGTTCGGGAAATAGGTTTTCCGGCTGACGAAGCCGCTACCGCGAACAATACCCTGTCAATCTCTTTTCTTGACGATCCAAGAAGGGAATAGCATCGAAGCAAACTCGAAGAAACATCGTCAATGGCCTCCCTCGCAATTACGGGGCATCTGCATTTTGGCAGGAAACAGATTTCTCTCTCGATTACGCGGAGAAATCGTTCGACGGGGTAGCTTTTCCTGGGAACCTAGTGAAATTTCCATTCTGTTCTTCGTCGTAATGAACGATGACGAATTAATTCTCTGTATTCCTTTCGTCGGTATTTCGGTGTTCATTGTTGTCTGGTCGCAGACTCCATGGAAACGCGCCAAAGTGGCGATCTTTCGAGACCTGCGTTACGGCATATTAGCAGGTATCCGATGCGTGTATGGCCAGATATCATCAATCTTATGCATGCTATCCATCGAACTTCGTTTGCGCGTATCAGTAAGATTGACACCGTTTAAGATTCGCCCCGATTTTTTGCAACAGACAGTCGTTCCATTCGTACGATCGTAAAACGAATCCCATCGTCGCTCGGTCAGCTTTACAACATGGCGGAAACATAAAGTTCTCGGAAGCTCGAGCCATACGCCGGGGAATTAAAGAGACAACCATACGGGAGAGTTTTCGGTAGCTGGCGCCACGACGAGAACTAGTTTTCGGTCGGTTGCATCGAAAAACCTGGCGTGACGCACGACCGAAATTGAGATTACGCTGCCCGAAATTTCTATAAAGTCTTATCATGTTTTTTATGAATTATAATTATTGCATACCAATGAAAAATTTGTGTTTGGTAGCATTTTCGGAGTAACTAAACAAAGCGTACACATATCGATTTCGAGAAATAAATATATCTATTTGAAAAAGAAAAAAAAAGAAAAATATAATTCAACGGAAAACAAAATGCGAAATTTCTATAAAGTTATTCGCTTTTTATATCAATACAGTTGAAATTAACAATTGTTTATATTTATTTTTTAAAATCGATGTGCACGCTTTCTTTCATTAATCCCAAAATGCTACCGGACACAAATTTTTCATTGGTATGGAATAATTATAAGAATTCATAAAAAAACGTGGTGACTTTATAGAAATTTCGGTCAGTGTGGCTCCCGACGGGGGTACTGTCAATCTACATACCTATTTTACATAAAAGAAGCATAGAGACCGTGAGATGTATTGGTTTTATGAAAACCATGAAAAGCGTCCCAACGTGGGGCAATAAAATTGTCGTCGCGCCGTTGCTCTCGTCGGCAAGCTGCCCGAAATATAGCTGGCTAGAGAAATACATAATCGAACTTCGGGGTTTGACGATTCCGAGCGTCGACTCGTCTGTCGCAGTCTCGGCGAATCATCCATTTGGCGATGTAAAATTCTCAATTGAAAGGTACTGTGTGCACAGAGAAAGGAAATATTAAATGGTACGGGAAGCTAACGAATTTTCCCTCGTCAACGCTCTTATCCGAACTTTTTAGCGGCGTTTCTAGTCACTCGAGATCCGAGGAAAATCAACGTCGTTCAAGTCCGTCGAGTATGCAGAGAAGCCGAGCGAACTTCACCGAAATTGCGCTGTTTTGTCAAAGCAACCTTTACAAAAGCTGTTCGAGTCACTTCGCTGGGAATGAAGGGTTAAGCGAAGGGTGGCGAGATATTTTTATCTCAGGTTCGCTCGTTCGAAGTAACGCCCGTTAAAGGAGCAAAGCAATTTGGTGAAACGAATGTTCGCCCGTTTCCTTTAAACGTTTATGCGAACGTGTTCCACCGAATCAGCGGGACGAATCAAGAAGCGGAAAAAATCGATCGACGGGATCGATAGAGGCAATTCACGGTGCGTCCTTGCGGAAGGAACGATTACGGGCGTCGACACTTAATTTCGTAGCGTGCGAAATACAGGATCGGTCGTGTGTTCCGAGCGCGTTCCATTCGATAAGACCATAATCGTATCGATCGGGGAACGGAGGAAGCTTCCCTTCTTCCACTTTCGTTCTCGAGGCATTCACTTTTCGTTTTCACCCGCTGGAACTCCCTTCTTCGTTGTTGACACTTCCACTCGAGCGCGCAGACTGCCAGGGCTCGCAGTTTACTCGCGCCGACAGGGTAACGCGTTCGGCCGACAGACACGCGGGCGTGTTCCCATCTCGCTCGTATAGTCCTGCGGCCGCGGAGAAAGTAATTGAACCGATGTCAAGTTGAAATCCCGACGGACGATTAAACTGTCGAGAGAACGACGGACAACGGTACACGAATCCGCGCGATTTCACACGTTTCGAATTACTTTCGATCGCTTCGCCGCTCGTAGTCGCTTATCATATCCGCCAACGAACGTCGACACGTCTATCGTCGAAGTATCGCTGATTACGTAATGCGACGTTAATGATCACGTGGCGTGACGGGTCTCAAGGGACAGCATTACACGTGTCCGTTCGATAGCAATCGACAGGGGACGATGTTCGAAGTTACACATGTAACGTGTAACGCGGTTAACATCGCTATCCCAATAATTTTACACGTTGAGCCCTCGAATCCTACTTGTCGTACTTTCATTGAAAGTTTCCTCGTCGGATAAATCTCGACCCAGTTTCACGGGTTGGATCGCGGTGGGTTCATCGGTGGATCCGGGATTGGCGAATTCAACGTCGATTTTAAGTGTAAGAATAATCTCAGGTTCAATTACGCCGGGCGAAGGATGACCGGCGAGGCGTCGAACGCTTCCGGCGCATTGAGACGGTAATGGCGCGGGTCTCGAGCGGTTCGCGTCGAAGCAATCGCTGGGTAGGTTTATTCTGCGGGTGTCGGATGCACGTAGATGGTAAATGAACTGGATCCTCCGGGATTCCGGTCGGGAGATTTTCCTTTAGACCATTAATAGTCAATGAGGCTGGCGATCAACAGAGAAGGAAAATTAAATCCTACTGGCGAGGGATACTCGGAGCCAGCGTAGGGAAGATGAATGTAGAGTTGTATAGGGAGGGAGTAGGGAGGGGGTGGACGAATGTCTTTTTCTAATATTTGACGGCCTATCAGGTTAATGCGTGGTCTAGGTATTATACGTGTATGATTCTAACGCGCACACGTCGACAGCATCAATCTTTCCAACGGGCTTACCTGTGGACAAAATGTTTTTAGATTTCGACTAGACAACGCGGGCTTTAGAAATAAAAACAACGGTTTTTACGCTCGCAGTAATGTATTTTTTCTTGTCGTGAGTTCGCACGCAGCGGAATCGTAACCGTGTAAGATAAAAGGCATAATCTTTTGCTTCGAGAAACGTTCTACAATTTATCTCGCGGGCGATTCTTCTTGCGGAGCACGTGACGTTTACGTTATCTCTGTTTCAGGACTATTTTTCATCGTTGAACACGTCGACCTCTCGGAAATTCGAAAAAATACGCTCGTTATCGAACGGTCAGCTATACTCGTCGCTCTGGGATCGCAGTCGTAGCTTGTGTCGTTGGTTTCGCACGGCAGTTTCTTGACCGGAACTTTCCACTTAACCAGCCGGCGGAAGATACATTTCGCGTCGTTGACGGTAGACCCAACTTTGCCATTACAACAGCGAGCACCGTGCACATGGAGCTAGGTCGTGGAAATCCAGTAAAAATGATCCTATCTGCAACAAATGCAGAACAGCCATATTAACTCTTTATGAACGACGCAAGTCTTCCGTTTCTTCCTGGTCGGTTCACGGTATTTGGCGCCACATACATTATTATAATCTATTACTCAATTAAGTTTTGAGATATTTTTCATAGTTATATTTAAAAGAATCCAAGATCTACTGGATACGCGTGCAATTTGAATAGGACTTGGCTATCGCGTCTGTTCATTGTATTCCGTATCTACTTACTACCATGGCGAACACACGCGTTTCAGATTAATCTTCAAAGTCGATTTTCTCGAAAACGAAGCCTCGAATGAAACAAATTTATTCCATATTTTCGACTTATTTTCCCATGTAGAATCACTCCCCGTCCCAGGTTGCATCATCAATACTGGGACACCTTGTATACTGTCGAGGGGTCCTCGAAAGTTCTCCGGGCGATATTTGAGTTCGACGATCGCGACGGTATCCCCAAACATCGACGAGTATTTCAGGCTCGGTGGGTTCAGGTCGGGAACGTTTGTTTTCTTTCCGTTCTCCTTAGACGCCGCTATCACGAAAACCCTCGAAGGGATTTCCCGAGACCCGATTTCAGCTCGGTCCGGCACCCTTCGGCTCCCTTCGACTCCCTTGGCGGCGTTTTACGCGCGAGGGACGCACGGTGGAACTAATTTCACGGCGAGTCGGTCGATCCCTCGAACTCGTTATTAGATTTCCCACGGCTAGTGTACACGAGCCGTAGGAGACATCCCTCTGGCCTGGGGAGAAGCGAGTGAAAAAAGGAGAAAGTAGGAAGAAGGATATCTCGTCGGGGGAGCCTGGATGAAAAAAGTCACCGGAAGAAAAAGGTAAAGTGCCGTGGGCCGGGCGACCAGGGAGGATGGACACGGATAAAAAGCACGGTCGACAGGGAGTAGGTTATGGAGAAGCCATGCTGACGCGAGAAATACAACAGAGTGTTAACAAAAAATACTACTTTTCTTTCGCTGAGAAAACTGCAGGATTAATCCGTTGGGCGGTCGTTTCGAATACTTTCTTTCTCTGTTTCTCTCTTGGGAGACCTCCTTTACCTAAACGATCTTGCCGCTTGAGAATGAAAATAGACAGTATAGGGAGTATCAGATTATCGTTGATTTCTTACAGCAAATCCACGGCAGAGAGCGCGGTTGAATATGAGCCGCTCAGTGCACACTTATATCCTTATCATATATCCTTCGGTCGATTCAACCATGGAACGACCGTCGAAAAAAAAAATATAGGCCATAGTGAAGTTTTTCCACTGCGTGCGTAGCGTGCAGTAGAGAATTTTTATGGCTGGTTAGGTGAGTTTTCATTAATTCAGTTCTCTCGTTGGCTCGCTTTCGCCCCTCGTGTGTCGTTGCTACCCTCTTCAGTGGATCGCTCGGGGGAAAAAAAACAAATTTACAAGA
The DNA here is from genome assembly GCF_001272555.1 of Dufourea novaeangliae. NCBI lineage: Eukaryota > Metazoa > Arthropoda > Insecta > Hymenoptera > Halictidae > Dufourea > Dufourea novaeangliae. The sequence continues at coordinate 717,302 of NW_015373960.1, read as the reverse complement.
AGAATCGTAGAGAGTTCGCAGGAGGTGGATCAGATGGAGGAGGCTGTGTGTCGGACAACGTTGAATCGTTTGGAGAGAAAGAGAGAATGAGAGGAAGCAGGGGATCCTCTCTGATATTCCACGAGCGTCGACGAGGAGAGGAGCTCGCGCGAAGGGTGGGAGACCGAGAGGGGAAAACAGGGGTTGCCGGGTAACAGGGAGGTGGGATAAGAGTTCCCAGGGGTGCCTAGCAACAGGTTGCTATCCTAAAATTTCGACCACCGGGAATGGAGAGGCCAGGAAAGGTAGGGGAGTGTGTCGGCTGAATCTACAGGGTGTCCTGCAGGGGACTGTAGATGTTTCTACAGCAAATTCTTGACATCGATTTCCAATGAAAAATATGTAACATCAGATTTCTATTAAACTCTATTAAAATTTGATATTATTCTAGCAGTGTTTGTGTGCAAACTAAATAGTTCTGTACAAGAAATTCAATCAGTTATTCGCTGGACTGTGAGGTTTCCGATACCGATACCGATTCGGAAGGATGATCGGTTAAAATCGTCGGGACTTGATTCGAACTGAATGTTTGAAATATCAACGATTTCGGTAAATTTTCAAATTTTTCCGTATTTCGTTACACCGTGTACGTCGATCGACAAAAATAGCCGGCGTGCAAGTAAATCGAATGAAATCGTAAAGAGATTATAGCCGATCAAACGATGATTTCGTTGCCGTTACTGACGGATAGGCGGATGTAAGTTAGTTACGCGTGTAATAAATTGGAATTCATTTCGTGCGGCCGATGGTGGAGCCAGATATTAATTAATTCGTGCAAATAACGGTAGGGAGGTCTGTCAGCGCGGATATCATCGTCGATGGATATTTTGCGCGACGGTTATTCGATCCACTGGTCGCCAATGGAATCGAATCGACGACCACGGTTCGCTGTCTTCCTGAAAAACGTTATTCGAACGAAATGCCCCCGTGCAGGAAGTTGCCTTAGATTGTACGACTGCGGACGTTTTTTCGTTCTGTGAACACGGAACGTATTCTTTGTACAATTGATTTAATGCGGAAATCGAAGAAAAACTGCTAACGAGATCCAAAAGTTGCCGGATGCACGGAACCGTGAAAACATTCTACCAACCTTCTGGTTACGTTCGACCCTGCTGTTTCTACCTATGGATGTATAATTTTCAAAAGAATCTCGGAACGCTCAAAGCTCGATTAATTAAAAAAGTGCACCGGTATCGATTCGAATGGTTGAAACGGAAGACGAGTGGAACGAACTGCACGAGAAACCAAGCAAATTCAACGGTTAGTCGTTAGGAGAATGTCAAGTTTTCGGTTCCCTTTAAATTGAACCGGAGGTGGGACACGAGCTCGCCACACTGGTTTAGCCTATGGAACGTAATAAGGACAAATGACCAGGATGAGGCTGTATAAAGAAACCAAACTGCTGGAACAAATGGAACACACCTTAGAGGAGCCTCCGGGGGAAAGAATACATAAGGATAACAAGGGTTCGCGTGGCGACGCAGCACAATGCTGGAATTTATGGCAATGGTCGTGGTTTCTATCTTTCTCAGTTCTGTGTCTATTTGTCTTAATAAATTATAATTATAGCGACTTCAACATCGCGATAATCATTCCGCGCACGACCTTCCGTGAACTTTAACCGTTCCGATAAACATCGACGAAAAAATGGTCTCGACACTACGATTCCTCGAATCGATATCCACTTCAGCGTAATTAGATAAACAGTATTTTTCAACTTGTCAGAATACTCTTCTGCGTAAATAGAGCAGTTGTACTCGAATCGACGCCGTTCAAATAACTAGGATAGTTCGTTTGAAAAATTAATTGGACGCTATGCGAATATTTATAAAATACTCCGCTGCGTATACAGAGAAATGGTTGGAAAACGGCTTTCACGAAAGAGGGTAATTTCACGAGGATATTCCTCGCGGTGAAATGCTCTTCGCTTTGGGAGTCGGTTAACTGGAATGAAGAAGAAGTTCTAACCACTTGGTAAGCTGCTGTCTGACTGTATACGAACCTTAATCACTTTCGATAACGGCTGGCACGGAACGACTGAGTTATGGGAAGCAGATAAGTTAAGTTTCCTGCATAATTATTCATTTCTTTCGCGGGTAACCGCATGGAAGCACAATACGTCGTATCGCGATCGATAAAGTGAATTAATCCTTGTTGAGCGATCCAGAACGTATTGCTGTCGCCCGTATTTATGCACGAAAGTAGATTACTTCCGACATCGTTTTTCTTTGCGCATTATGCCGTAGCTTAAGTGTAAATAGCCCCCGGAGGAAAAGCGTGGTCGTTATCGCTGGGGAAAATCTATCTTCGGGGGGGTTCATGAAGGCTAATGTAGGGAATGATAATTGAACGAACATTTGGCACTTGTACACGCGAGTTTGATGGATGCCCCGCGTCTCGAGTATTCGGCGCAAATAGAAGCAAGTAACGATATCGAATTTTTGAAAAAAAAAAATAAAGTGATGAACGAGTTCGGTACATAGGCACTCGTTTGGGTCCTCGAGACCGTCTACGCGACGTAATAACGGGACAACAGATAAGCAACGAAAATATGATGGGACACTCCACGGTAATTGGGCTTGACGAAAAGGTAAAAGCGTCTCGATGGATATAATATAATGCTCGAGAGAAACAGACACACATCGTTGAGCTGGTACGCATCACAGTAGAGTAAACGTGTACGAGTACGTTCAATCGCGTGACTCGCCACGCTTCCGATGCCTCGAGATTAGGCCAGTCAACCTAACCCAATTAAGGTGAAACTGTTTCGCTGAAATTCATACTAATCTTCTCGATCTGTATTGAACCTCTTGTATAACCAGACACAATTATTACGATCGAGAAAATATTCGATCGTACTTTGCGACTCGTCGAACGTATCGAGTAACCATTAAAAAGGATCCGACCGAACCTCATTACTTGCTATGATGCAGACAGGTTAACGAACCCGGACGAAACCTGAAAAATGTACGGGGTGTCATTGAACAGCCTGCGTGGCACATTTCATCGGGAAATTTTTTTTTTATACATGCCTACATTTTCAACAGAATCTAGTTTGTGCGCAATGAAATTGACTGGTAATTGTAATTTGTAAACTTGTACACGTTACTTACAACTTCCGGGTTGTACCACTTTTTCGGTGACAGTCCATTGATGGAAAGGTTTTTCAGGAAATTCTGTTTCGTTTGCAGGATGTTGGGCGGCGTGGGAGGCCGTCACATGTCTACGCGCCGGCGGGGCAGTAGCCCCCTGGTGCGTGGAGGTGTGGGTCTCGCAGGATATGCTGGACCAGGGGCCTCTGGAAATTCCAACGATTCCGCCGCTTTACCACCGGATGTACAGAGATACAATGCCAGAAGACGGAGGGCAGTTACCACGAGCGACCATAAAAGCTGCGCCCTCGTGCAAACCCGCATCAAGCTCGGCGATATCATGTGAGTCTCTTACATTTATTGTTAGTCGAGAAAACAGTGGAAGCAGAGCAGAAACCATCGAGCGTCTGACCAGCGCGGTCGGTATCTACTGGCAGGGTAAAACACCGAGATCGATACTACAGTCAACGGGGCTTGCAAACATTTTAGTCTTCGTGTCGGTAAGGGAAATACATTGGATGAAATGTCTACTCCTATACCTCGTCTGGGATACGTCGAAGCTGTCGGTTCTGCAGGACTCTGTCCCTAATGGGGTAGTTACCCCTAGACCTTACCAAGAGATAGTATAGTTAACGGCTACCGCGAATACCATACGCAGGGGGATAAAGTAAATTACGATCGTGCAAGATTGTTCTGCGTTAGCCGAGATAGGTAGTAGGATTCCGATAGAATTGCTGAACCAGAGCCTGACTTGTACTACTGTCAGTAATACATGGGACACCTTTGCCGGTTCGGGGAAGTTGTTATTTATATTTAACAATTTCATTGTTTCAAGTTTTGCGTACTCACGTTCATCGACGAGTAATTTACGTTTCGCGATCGATTTTTCGTTGCAACGTTCCTTTCACACAAGATGGCGACAGTCGACGGTTGCGGCTGGCTGACCATGCCAGGGTATACACTACTGCGGTTGAATTAAAGTCTCATGTAGCGAGGTGTCTGTAACCTCGGCGTGGAGGACAGTTTTCGATGCTTTTTATGTTATCGATTGGTCTTCGATTAGTTTGGCCATTACTTTTTATTTTCACCGCGGACTGTCGTTGCGCTGTATTTATTTAGAATTTCTATGCGCTCGGTACTTTCACCGAATATATCCTCGATATTCAACCCTGTCAATAGCTTACGGTTTTCGTTGACATATTCATCGACTAGTTCGCGAACCAGATTCGACATTGCTCGTTCGGAGATTTTCCGCTTGAAGTGGACTGAGGTCACTGATCGCCTCGTCGATGTCTCCATGATATCGCGTTGCGTCTTTTTTTATGCGGGTCTGCAATAATAATCTGATATCCGGTTGATCTCTATGACCCTATCTTCTTTTCATTCAGCTAAAATCGACCATAGAATGGTTGAAAGGAATCAACATTCCCGTGGAATTAAGTCTGCGCTATCGCGAAAAAATTCTACATGGTTCCAAACCTCTGAGATTAAGATTTTCTTTCAGTAGGTTATCAGTGCGCAGCGGTTCGTTTCTCGGTCAACGGTATCGTAGTCTCGCATCGGTTAACGAACGAATCAATGGTCCCGCACATTCCAACGTTGATCTCGCAACGATGTGGCTTATTTTCGCACACGAGTATTTTGGATTTCCATTGGTAATACTAATTTCAAAGTAAACTACAGTCGCGCTGACATACACGACCGATCGAGGATCCTGAAAATTTATTTTCAGAGTCGTTTGGACAGGCTGTGAGAAAAAATAAAATCGAAAGTAGTCTCGAAGATCGAAAGAGGGGTGTCGCGCGAGGCTAAGTAGGTCGCGATCGAATTTATACGACTCGGTCGGCGGGTGTTCAATGGAGAAATTCGTCTCGAAGGGGACAGAGTGCTTTGCACCCTCTCATGGGTTTCCGGTTACGTCGACTGCTATCCTTGTCCACCAGTCTGGCCAGGGTGCCGATTCTCTGCCAAACCGCAGACAGATCCGTGGATATCCACGACTTACGATTTCGGTCTTTGTCCTATCGGTAGTCGCGGGGTTACAGTCGATCCCGTTTCTCCGTCCCTCCCCATCGTCGCTGGCTGGTTTGTCACTGTGGTGAATCGAGTCGGGAATCGGAGTCGGAGTCGTGGAGTCGAGTCGACTCGGTCGTGTGTTTCAGGCTGGTTGCCGGCTGCCGCCGTGAATCAATACCCGCATTGCGCGTGCCACCCCTCTTTCTCTCTCCCTTGTCCCCTCTCTTTCACTCTCTTGCTCTGCCATCCTCCTTCTCTGCGTGTTCCTCTCTCGCACGGGATACACTTCTCTCTCTCTGTTTCCACCCTCTGCCACGTGTTTTCCTCCTCCTCTGTCGTTCGAGTCTTTCGCTGTTCAACCCTCCCTCCGTGTCGTTGCTTTCCTTCTTTCGCTAACCGTTCATCTGTCGCTGTTGCTCGCTCTCCCGTACCACCGTTTCGTCGTTTCACTTTCTTTCTCTCCTTCTTTAACTTCGTCTGGGTCGTATTTTCTGTCGCTACGTTTATCTTTCCCTCGCTCCATCTCTCTTTGTATCTGTCTCTCGCAACGTTCGTTTCGGTGTTTCCCTCTCTTTTCTACTCGCGAAGACTCGTTCGACTTTCTTCGTTCCCGCTGGAGGGGGGGGGGTGGAAGGTGTAGACGAAGAGGGAGACCGGAGACAGCCGAGCAGAGAAAGTGACGAGCATGGGACGCGTGGAGTCGAGCCGGTAGAACGGGACGCGAAGAGGGTTGCTGCCCGATAGCGGCAGCCAACCGTGTTGTACAGTCCCCGCGCGACAGGTTCGAAAACACGTTTCCGTTACACTCTCTGGTCGTCTGTAAAAAAATTAACCGGCGATTCGGCGGCGAAACGAGCCGAGCGACGAGGGTAAAGCTGAATTACGGAACAAGTATGGGTACCGAGAAGTAGCTTGCGCAGCTACTCCAGCGACGACCGTAATATATTATTCGATAAACGTTGCCTTGGATAATTGATAAGCCGTTTGTGCTAGTTCGAGCGCGAAGAACGGGAAGGCTCGACGGAAAGGAGTACGAGGAGCGAAGTATCTTTCGTTGATCTTTCGACGAACGTTGCACCCGATGGTTTCGCGGCATGGAACGTCGAAGAATTTCCGAGATTGTGGAAGTTTTCGATGTAATCGCGACGAAAACAAATGCGTCGACGAGAGGTCGGTAAACTCGATGATTCGTGTGTCTGTGCTGCAGCGTATCCATTTCTAGGAATGATATTTTCTAATAAGACGCCAGGCGGAACGGGTGTCCGGTTACATGCCGGGATTTTATATCGAAAAGCAAAACGACGCTCCCTTCGGTACCTCGATCCCATAAATCTGTATTTGAAATAGGACGGGAAAAGCTGCTGAAAGAGCAACGAGGATACCGTTCCTTTCGATCGAACCTAAGAACCCCGTATTTCTCGAAGACTGCCGGTAGATCGTGTTCGTTCGGGTTTCTAGATTATTTGTTATAAAAATATTCATACGAGCAGTCTTCTGGAAATGCTAAAATACGCGTTGACACGGGAGAACCTCTCCTTGTCAGTGCCGAGGAGCCTCCGAACATTTATCGAGAATTTCCTGTAGTACCAAACTGTTCCTTTAGACGTCATTGATGTAGATAAATTCACTTTTGGCTATACAAGACGTATAAGTACCCTCCACAATGGTCCAAAGACTGGCATTGGATTGAAAGGGCTTGGAAACTATAGTTCCGAAACGGCCGCGAGATTCGCCCATGTTCGGAACTACACTTCCCACCCCGTACCGAACGTGTTAAACGGTGGAGTATAGTTTGTAACGTCGAGTACGCATCACGTGTACCAATAAGCACGTTAACGCGAGGAGAGACGGATTAATTTGCGAATGACCGATCGAACGAGAAAGAGACGGCACGACGCGACGCGGAAACCTTATGGTTCTCTATCCTCAGCGTAAGGAGACGTAAATCCATTTGGCTCCGCTTCGGTGCATAGCAGCCCTTACGTTAGAAGACCAATAGATGACGAAGCTAACGGGGTTCAGATGACTTGACTTACGAAGCCCCGTACGTGCTCTCTCGGTGCAACGCACCATTTTTCCTTTCGTTATACACGGGCAATGAAGTCGTTACGAATACAGGTCACAGAATGCGTTCCACTTTTCCTCGGCGTACGTCGACGGTCTGGGTTACGGACCCGCGCGTCTTTGCACGGTCTTCGCGATTACAGGTCCGATCGAGCCGATCTTACGAGCCGTTCAGCGTCTTCGTTTTCACCTATTTCGAACATCTTCGAAGGCTCGAGCACGCGACGGACGGGACTTGAGAAAACAAACACAGGATCCATATCGATCGATCGATAGCGAATCATCGAAGCGCGTCTTTCACTCGACGATTTTAGAAAAGCTGGATAGAACGAGCTGCTCGATCGGCCGTGCCGCATCCAACGTTCTCCCTCGATCTTGATTGGCGGCGGACCGACGTGACGTCACCCGTACGCTTTGACAGACCGATCGAATGATTCGATTAAAATTCTCTCGCTAGAACCGTTCCCCTGACGAGAGCCCGCGACACGTTGGAGGAGGCGGTGGCTTCGTGTTGCGGACGACCAAACCCATCAGAGGGGTCGACGGTGTTGTTTTCGTCTCTGGTCCAAAAGCTTCGTTTCGATTGGTCGTTTGGGGGAACAACTTTAAATTGGCCACGACGGAATGCATCGAAACGGCACGGTCTTGCAAATACAACGGATACACGAAAACCTTGGCAGGGTTAGTTCGATAAAACGCCCACGGTCTTATTTTTGTAAGGGATAAGGGTGTACAGGTGTGCGTCGGTAGTACGAGTTTGTAACGGCCGTAACACGTGCGAAGGATGAAACTGCGTCGCAACCATAAATAGGACGGGCGCGATTAATGGGTCGAAGTTAACCGTTCGCGCTCGAATATAGAGCTGTAGTCGATAAGCAGGGCAAGCGTAGTCTCTGAACAAATTTAGGTGCGTCGAAGCACCGTCTCGTTCGTGATATTTACAAGACGTCACACGGCGGGCATATACATACGTACATCCATATATGTATACAGACGGCCTGGTAACAATTATTCTTGAAATACGCTCATTGGAGTTGTTCGTGTCGGTGGAAAGTCGTTGAAAAGTTCTCCCGCTGAAGGAAAGTTCGCGTTCTCGTGAGCAGAATTTTTCATCCCTTCTTTCCTCGAAGTTTCTCGATTACTTTATCTTTCGAAGAAAAAAAGAAACGAAAGAAAAGGACGTCCGTTTCATTCGAGGACACGTGGAACGGCAAAGGGTCAAAGGTGGGAAATATCTGGTCGATGCCAACAATGTCGTCAGTGTTCATCGTCCCCAAGTTTAACACATTCGGGTTGCGGACGAGATATATGTATACGAACCTGGACTTTCTTTCGTGCCCTTTGAACCTCGACCTTTCGCCCCTCGACGGGCACAGATCAACGACGAAATTAGCGTGTTCGCGTTCTGGTTAGTAGCGGTGCGCGTTCGTTAGCGGGTGCAACAGGATGCACAATTATTAACGCTGACAACGAGGCAGTCTTGTTCAATGCCGAATAGAATTCTTTGATTCGTAATAGCTTGAACCAGGTACTTAATATCGGTATAATTTTGATACCGGTATTATGCCAGTAAAGGTATACCGAAACCGTTATTTTACCGAAAACCGAAATAAATACCGGTATTTTTTCGGTTTTTCGTATACCGGTATTTTTATATTTCAGTTTCTATAAGGGTTACGAAGGTACAATTGAAAAATATTGGTATAATACCGGTATTTTACGTTTCGGTAGAAGTTCCTGGCTTGAACAATGTCTAAACGATGCTCTTCGTTGACAAAGTTTGGATCGGTTTTCGATTCGCAATGGGGACGATTCAAACCCTATCTTCGAGAATTAAATGCATAGATGTTTAAGATTTCGGGCCAAGGTCCCTCCGGATGTAGTCGATAAATTGTTCTTGATCGACGCAAGATCATCGAAGATATTTCATAAGATACTTTGGAGATCGTCCAGAGTGCGATGTTGGTGTGTTAAGAACGAGATCGCGGAACAAGGGACTTCTGAAATATTCTCTTGTCTGCAAGCTTTATTCTTTATTTCTACGACGAACTACAGAAACACGAACTGCAATGCGATGTTGGCTTTGCGGTTTGACTTTGGTTCCTCGAAACGCGCAGTGAAATTCACTTTTGAGCGCAAGCTCTGTGGCGAGCCGTTCGTCGACGAGTTTGTTAATTTAACTCCCTGGTTGAGAGGACCGTAACGTTTTCTATCCGCACCCCTTCTGTTTGTCGGGTCAACTTTTCATCGGCTTTCCAGGAATCCATTTGCTCTGTCATATTTTTTGTTCGTGGAAAATTCCTAAGGCGATCGACACCCTAGCGTTCGACTGACGATCAACGCATCGGGGTGGCACGGAAGGAACGTTCACCATGAAACTGGACAAGGTAATAGCATACGTATTCCAGAAAAAAATTATACCGATCTTCTAGTTTCGAATAACAACCCTTTTCGAAATCGGAAGACAATGTCGTTATTCGTTTCCTTCGTTATCGTGAACTTCAGTCGCGGTCAACACAGCGAGCCAACAATGATGTAGTTTTAATTGCCGCGACTTCCGGCGTACCTGTTAGCGGTCACGACACAGAAAGTTGCCGAGCAAGTTCAGGGTACTCGGGAATTTAGCTTACGAGAATTACCGAAATTCTACGATCGTAGATACATATTTCTCGCGATCTATCGTTGGTGAATACGACGATACACGAATGGAAGGGAGGAGTTGGCTGTTTGCGAGTGAAGGATGGCACGAGCGGGACGACGAAGAAAGGAAGGGGGCGGTGGGCTAGGCAGTCCAGGAGAGTTCGACGTCCCACATTTTCTCCAACCCCTGCCAACGTCAGGTCCACCATCTACAGTTCGTCGTCCCTCTCTTTCTTCCCTTCGCCCTTCCGTTTCTCTCTATCCATCCCTTCTATCGGTCCGCAACGACACAACCCCCTTTCGCCTCTTCAGTGCTCCTCGAGCCTCGACAACCGTTTCACGATTCCATCAACGAATGAAGGTCTAACCAGAGCGCCGCAACGCGCGCCCGGTCGAAATGGAACTGGTAACGACGAAGACGATGAACTGTGGCCCTCGGGGGTGGGGATCGAGGATGATCGAAGAAGGTTTAAAAGGTCGTCGTGATAAATACTTTTCGGTTAGAAAACGCTGGGAATATCTCGCGTAGAAAATCCCACCTCGTCGCTACGTCGCGACAGGCGATGCGTTGGATGGCAATTTCGGTTGGTAAAACGGGACAAAGTTCGTGACCTTTTTGTCCACCCCTTGGAAAGTATTTTTACTAACCGTTTAGTCGAGTACAAAGACTCTCTTTAGGTAAGTTTACTGGACTACGCGTGGCATAGAGTGTACGTACATACAGGGTGCGGTCGAATAACATGTACAGGGTGATTCCTTATGAAAAAATAAGAAGAAAATATGGAATAACAATTTTTCATTCAAGGCTTAAGGCTTAAGGTAATTAATCTGAAACACGTGTATTCACTATAGTAGTAAGTAGAAACGGACTGCAATGAACAGACGCGCTGGCCCAGTCCCATTCAATTGCCCCCGTATCTAGCAGATATTAAAAATCGCATTTCTCGAAAACTATGCCTTAAATGAAAAATTGTTATTCCATATTTTGTTCTTATTTTTTCATAAGATATCACCTCGCGTCCGCTTGTACACGTTATTCGGCCGCAGCCTGTATCTATGTATGTGCAAAATGTCGACGTTCTTTTCATCGTCGAAACACGGAATACAACCGAAAAATCTAGACGATAAAAATAGGAGAAACGATATCGACGGACAATACGTAATGGTGCATTGAATGCATCCTCGTGGTCACGTTGTCAAAGTTTCTTTCCCTCTAGCTCCTCCCTACTCCGCCGTCCCCGCGCCACCGTGCTTTTGTCCCTTTTTATCCCACTTTCATGAAAACACTCGTGAATTCAGCGTGCACGGGCCGACGAATAGGGGAGAAAAGGTTTCGCCGTCTATCCACGGCCTAAGTCAGCCTCGTTCCCCTGTTTCGTGCACGAAAAAGCGCAGGGACCGGAGTAATTAAGATAATTGGGGTAATAATTTTCGGACGAGAGCGACATCACGCGATACCCAACAATAGCCGTCGAAACTTTGCCTCGTTCTCGCGACCGCGACTATCTACCGGGCCTCTACCGGTCTTTCCTTCAAAATTTAATTTAAAAAAAAGTAGCACATGTTATGTTATGATACTTACCGAATTCGTCTTGAAATCCTGTAACGAATGGACATGTAAAAATTATAGGTGTATTTGCAAAAACTTGAAGGTGATCTTGAAAAAGCATGAAAAAAAAAGAGTTGACAAAAAATTTGCTATAATCGTGGTGACATAATGAAGTGTTTCTGAATTCATGAATACTTATGAATTGGCATTTTTATACTTCACAGTCACTGGATGTATGATGCTACACGTGGCATAATGATGCTCAATTGTTTAAGACGTTGGTAACCAAGGTAACCGAGAGGAATATGCGCGAACAAGACCGAAATTCCTCATTTCGCAGTTATGGCTTTATTTGACGCCGAGTATACGAAGATATGGGAAATTTTAATCGGATTAGCAGCACTCTCTGCCAGTCTATTGGTCAAATTTCCATTGGCCTTTCTCGTGTTTTCAATAAACCGGAAAGCGTAATCCGACGACTCAGTCGTTTTAGGTCGTTTCACGCACCGTAGCCGCAGGAGTACGCCGTTTCGCGTCGAATGTCCCCGGACGGAACAATCATAAACGTGCTCGTACAGACCACGAAACGTTGCTTTACGATGGAAATGTTTAAAACCCGTTATCCAGGATTCGGCGAATACGAGCGTATATCTGTAACAGGCCGATGGAATGCAATATTAGGTTATGGTGGTTCTACGCAGACCAGGCAGGCAACGAGAACAGGTTCGAAACTTGGGCAAACAGCCATTAGTAATCGATACTCGGGTAAACATCGGGCGACCGTCTCCGTTCCAAGACGAACCAATTAATTTGCCGTTTAATTCGCATCCATAGCCACGTCGACGTCGGCCGTTCGCAAATGTTTGCCCGCGATTGGCCTATCCAGAGAAAGGTAAAAATGTTTGCTCGATCGGTCGTCGCGGAATCGACGTCTAATAAAAAGTCACGATCATTATCGTCTGCTCGCGTTCGTTCCGAAACGAATAGCACGGCGACACGCGGTTCACGAGATCATTGCGAGTCAGGTACATGGTTGGCTCGTTTGCAAAGCAACCGTCGTCGAGCACGCGAAGAAGCTCGAATTGCAAATTAATATCTGCGAACGGGAAGGAAAGGTTGAATATCGGGGACAACAGTGGCAAAAAGTTCGTCGACGTGGCAGCCTGTCTTGTATCTGGAACGACTACTGGCTGGAATCGTCGTGGTTTGATATCGCCCAAGATCGTTCGGGGGGACGTTCATCTTCTGGCGGAGTTCACCGAACACGGTAGTGTAGTCGGTTCCGAACGAGGGCAACCGTGTTTTATAGCACGGTCCGGGTAAAGGATGTTCGAGCTTTCAGTTTTCCGATCGAAAACCATTGGCGGATTACGAGCAGCTCGCGATTAATATTTCTCGGCGGGGACGGGGGAAATTAAACGAAAAGAAACCTCGTGGCGACGAAAGAGAATTAAGCTGGAAGGGTTAGCGTTGTTTCTACCCGTTTCGATCGGAAGTCGAAACGCGATTAAGCCGACTTTTCGGGGTAACCGGGAGATATTGGTCTTGGGTATCGCGAAAGGGGCGTCGTTAAGCTAGTAGGAAACGATTTTTCCTCGGGGCTTCTGGCGAGATTTCCAGCTGGCGTGGCAGCGAGGACGCGGAAGTAAGACTGAAGACAACGAGGGGCGGAGGGGGTGAACAGCGGAGACGATGATATCGCAAATAGAAAAGCGACGACTACGAAGACGCCGGCTCGTTCACCGGCGAACGGCGTACGACCTGCAGGTGCAGAAAACTTGACCGAGTTTTCGAGGCACACGCGGTGCAGGACGACCCAGATTTCACCCTCTCTCCGCGTCACCCTCGCCGGAACGTTCCCCTTAGCTCGCACACAACCCCTGTGCGTCTGAAACCCCCATGACCGCGTCGAGTGCGAGCCACGGCCCTCTTGTAACCTACAAACCCCCATACACATACCGATACGGGTTAGGCATCGAGGGTGAATTTATCGAGCTGGTTTCGTTTCCTCGTGCCTCGACTTCGCCAGGATCGAAGTTTCCGTGGTACTTTCCTTGAAATCCTCGTTCGGATATCGATCGAAGGGAATTTTCAACGGGATAGAATTTCCTATTAATTCGTTTTTTTTTTTTTTTTTGCAACGTCGCGATCGATGGGATCTGTTTATGGTTATAAATAGAGCGTATTTGTGTCGTCTTTAGCTCGCGATGGAAAAACAGATCGATGAACGACAATCCCACGGTTTCCCTGAGATATCACTGGGAATGATAACATCGATCGTCGTCCGGCTGACGTCACGCGTGCGGTTTAAAACGTGTAAATCAGCCAGCCGATCGTATTTTATACCCCTCGGATCTATTTTCCGTGGATTTCCGTGCTCGATGGCCTCTGACGATCTCCGTTCGAACGGATAGAAGCTCCCGATTTCCGGCCAACCAGAGAGAGAGAGAGAGAGAGAGAGAGAAAGCGTAGATATTTGCACGTATAGAAAATCCACGAGCAAAATTCTCCGCGTACGATCGAAGGGGATGCGTTTCGTGTCCTGTCAAACTCAAATTTTGACGACACTCGATCTTCTTTACACGCTTGTAAACCTCGGCGGATTTGATTAAATTTTCTTTCAGGAACGACCACGGAATTTGTCGCGGCTGTGGTACAATCACTCCCAAGACGGTTTGCGCGATCGAGGTATATTCTGCTCGTATTCGACGTTGTTTTCCAGCGATGCGTGTCTCGTAGATCGCTACCGTACCTATTGTGAAGATCACGAACAGTCGATCGTAGAGCGGTAAACTAATAAACGTCGTGTCGACGGCAATACCTCGGTGGAAATCGCATCCAAACATCGACGATATATGTCCTTTCGTTCGCTCCAATCTATGCGATTCCCTTCGCCCTTCTCCGCTCGTTGTAACAATCCTCCGTGATTATTATACTCGGCCATTCGAAGTTTTTATCGCGTCCTTTCCATTCGTTCGAAGCGGCCACTCGAATTGCTTTCAATCACCGGTCGCAATGGAAAATCTATAAACGGCAAGTTTATTGAGCGGCATTGTGTCTCTTTCGGAATCGGGAGTTTTCTCGCGAAATAATTCGATATTAACGAACGATTTTCATAACGGTGACAGACGACAATAAACAACGACGACTAGTTCTCGCGATAAGTATTCGTTCTCGCGTCGATAAATATTAAATAAGAGAGCAGTGTCGAGGCATTGCGTCGCGACGTTACCATCGCGTTCATGAAGACATTCGGTTCTTTCGATTCTTAGGAAGGAACGTTCCAAGAAGACCGTTTCCACGAGAACTTAATGGGCCATTCGAATATCCCCGAAACGGAAATGTCACGCGAGAAGGTTCCGTGGGCGGCCAGCGCGGGTGATTACGATGCGTCACCGGGATTCAGATCCGCCGTTATAACAATACTGGAGATTTATTTCGAGGCCAGCGGCGACGCTTCGGGATCGTTGCGGCACATTTTTCTTGGTACAAAAAGCGTCAGCGATTCACGAGATGGAATATTGTTGGCCGCGAGCTGCTCTTTTGGTACCGATGGAATTCACGAGCTCGATGAATTCTTCCTCGAGTCTATCCGACTGCGCCTACGAGATGAATCAGGTATTTCCCTTGGTTTAAATCCGTGGTAATTACATCCTGATTCGAGTGGAATGTACATATATGTACACAGGGCCGGTGCTGGGCTGTTAGCCGTCTGCGTATTAGAGATATTTGGCCGTCCCTATCAATACTGATTGCGATTAGATTCATAATTTAACACATCCCATAAGAGCTTATTTGTATGTTTTTATGACAGTTCCATTTGTTGACAGGGGTGATAAATCCGTAAAAATATTTGATACATTTATTTGGATTTTATTGAAATGAAAAATGTAGAGGCTTTTAAACAGAAATAATATAATGTACCTGTAAAATTAGACTTTTTTATTTGATAATTCATTAATAATATCTGAAGTTTCACACAAGTCCTTTTCTTGAGTTGTTGCCGTTTTTAAATATGTTTTTATAAGTTTCAATTTCGAAAAACTCATTTCACTTGATGCTACCACTCACTGGTGATGTCAGAACAATTTTCGAAGCTATAAACAAATTAGGAAATAATTTTATAAAGTGCACTGTCGGTCGCTCTAGGGATTTGGCCTCCTGCGTGCTTGCACGCACTGCACACGTACTAGAACCCTTTAAAACAGAACAACTTTTTTAAAATTGATCCAAGTGTACAAATAACCAACTTTAGTTTGTTGTAACCAAAATAGTAAAGATTTCTTTTGTACAACGTTTTTTATTCTAAACTGTAATGACAATTTCATAAATACATTTTTACTATTTGTGTTAGTAACATTTGTGTTCCTAACTTCACAAAAGAACTCAAGTCACTTGGACGATAGATCAGACATCTTCGACGGGTCTTTTACCTGTTTTCTATCCGATTTGTGGGGAATTGTAGTCGTCGCAGTTTCGATCACAGGATTAATTTCGAAGGTGTGCTCGGGAAACTCGTTCACGGATAAACTAGGAAATTACACGGACTATGTGGTCGTGAATTACAGCGGTCGATGCTCGGAATAGATTATTCGATCAAGGAACCCGGCCGCTCGCCCTGCGTTCTTACATCTGTGCGATGAATAAATAAATAAGGGATATAGTATAGTATCGAGGAATCGCCGTGCGAGTTCGATCGTCGGGCATAAGTTATCGTCACGCCGCTAACATTAGTTTACAGTCATTTAGTGACCGAGACTCCATAATGAAATGCTTATGTAGAGTGGTGTGTTAAACTAAAAAATCAACATCAGATGAAATCCTAAGGATACGTTTTTGAAATATCGCTCGATAAATATTTTGGTAATTTTTTAAAACGACGAATAATATAATTCTTTGGATTTTAAACTAGTGTAATAAGCGGAGTTCCACGAATTCTGGAGCCTCGCTCCATTCCACAGCGAAACGATCGGGGGCCAGTGGGCCAGGCGAAAGATTCAGGTGGTTTTTGGTACCTGTCGCGCATCGATCCCCTCCCAGGTCCTCCCTCTTGGGACTTTGGAAAGTTTAATCGATGGCGTCGCGGCACGGCTCGGCGCGGCGCGAATTCGGGCTGGAACGGAGAAAAAGGGGAATAATAGACCGTGCGGAACAAAAGAGGGAGAGAGAGAGGAGCATAGACATATTGATTTTATCGCGTTCGCGTGCACCTGGAATCGTATCGTCTCGTTTCGCGATCAACTCGTGCGTACCGCGAACGATAGTCTAGCAAATGGGCCAAATAAAAGCGGAGAAAAGTCAGGGTGACGCGTACACGCAGACTGCACGTTCGCAAGGTCTTTTTTCCAGCGCAACGAATTACCGAAGTAGCTACGTAATTCCAAACCCGTCACGCATTAAAACGAATCACCGCGAATTGGATGGTAGTTCTGCATACGCCGGAATCGATTCAAAAAAATGATAGAGCAGAAGATCGCAGGGACTTCCACCGAAACGTAAAATTCCGGTATTTTCGGTTGTACCTTCGCCCTATATAACCTTATATAAGCCCCACCCTTATAGAAACCGAATAAATACCGATATTACATCGGTTTCGGTATATCTTCGATGGCATAATACCGGTATCAAAATCATACCGGTTTAAGTCCCTGGAAGATCGTACATCGACGTCAGGTGACGAGTACCCTTGCCCTTTCCACGAGAACACTCGGAACTAGAGATCGTTCTTTTCGCGTAGAACGTGTAGAAGTCGGTAAACGACCATTTGCACGAAGAATGGTCGAGGCTAGAATAATCCAAAAGGTGTTTATCTGGTCGCGGAACGTTGAACGTATTCCAGACGTTCGAACCGTCCACCGGAAACTTCAAGTAGACCATCCTTCGGATCGGCTAATCAACGATCAAACGACAATCGGCAATCTCGCGTGTGACATTCAGCCTGCGGAGTCGCGGAGTGTAGTAGCGTAGCGTAAGGCAAACGTAGCGAATCGAACACGAGGAATAAGGAAACGGGAAACAGCCAGAGAGAGAGAAGGGGTTGCCGAAGGTAAAGCGGCGTTGGACAACGAACGAACACGACTGGCCGAGAGAGCCGCGAAGAGGTGGAGAAGAGACGGAAGTGGAGGAACAGAGACGGAGAATGGCGTAGAGTCGGAGGGTTACGGGGGGGTGGCTCGGAGGGTCGTACGTATCGCGTCAGGGTGTATGCACCGAAGAGGGGTAGGCCGCGGCGGGGGTCACGGAGTGCGCTGACCTACTGTTCCACATTCTTCGCGTACAGCAGCCTTTCCGAACTTCGTCGCGGAGCGAACCCAGAAACCCAGAACGCTGCACCCTCTTCTCTAACCCCCCCCCCCTCCGCCAGGACCCGATCGTTGCCCTCACTCGCTCCTTCGCGGGAACATTATACGCTCTCCTTCTTGCTAACGTTTCTGTTTGTTTCCTCTCGCTTTACCCCGCCCGCCTCATCGTCTCGCGGATTTAAAGCTGAATCCTTTATACCGTGGAATCGCACTGAACGGCCCAGCTATCCGGGCGCATCGCAACACTACGACTTTTCTTCCCTTTTTTTTTTTAATGTGCTCACGTATATATGCATATACGCGCGGTAGTCTCAATCTCCTGTTCGAAATCAGTGTGTTGGCCTGGGGGCCAGCCCGAAGACTAGACTGTTTATCGAGGAACAAGAATTGAACGGTGTTTCGAGATTTATCTGTTTCGGGGATAATGCCGACTGTTTTTTTGTACGAGGTAACTCGTATTTGAAACATTGCAAAGAGGCTGGATTATTTAAATACCATTACAATACTTTTCTGTAAAATTAATATCACAGTATAATTTAAAATAAGACAATCTACCTCTATTGATTAAACGCATACATTTTCGATTATTTATGACTTAAAAAAACGAAATAAAGTGTGTCCGGCTACGAACGACTTTTTTCACTGTGGCAGTCAACGTGTTAACTTGGCATTTCAGGGCCGTGATCGTTGAACCATCCATTTAATCCAGATTCACAGTAGCGATCAAAGGTACGGTCCGATATCTTACTTACGTGTGATTAACAAAGATCGCTGACTGATTTAACGTGATTTGACCCTTCCCAGACTATTTTATAAATTTCATCGTTCGAATTGTTATCGTTGTGACGTGAGATTCGAGCAGATCCGTTTGCTGAAGCGGCGAAACCAGGAAACAACGGTTTCCTATAAATTATTCGAAAGTTGTAGTGGGCGGACGGGGCGCCCAGATTGCAAGGAACGTTCGTGCACCCCCGAAAGCTCGCATCCCTCCCCACTCTGCTGGAAAGCACGACGGCGGCGCATGCTTCGCCGCTGCCGGCAGTATCGGTTCGACGCACACAAAAGAGAGCGAAAGCTCACTTACGGTCACGAATTCTTACGCACACCGGTTACGGAGCCGCGTGCGTCGTGACACCTGGTGTTTCGACCGGATGAGCTTTCCGATGATCGGGGACCGATATCAAAATTGCCACCGAAACCGATTTGTCAGGAAAAGGGGAAACATTTTCGAATTGCAAACTGTCCATCGACCTGCCATCTTTATGGGTTCTGGAACGTTGATTCGGGAATGTAATATTGCCGAGTGAACCTTGGGCATGAATAGAGTTATTTGGAGAACCGTGTAGACTTTGCAATTTTCGAAGGATTATAACGATACAAGGTTTAAAGGTTTCGAACTGCAACCGTTATCTCGTTGGACAATTTTTAGTAGATGATTTTAGTTCTACCGCGAGAGCGTCTCTAGGGTGACGTTCGAATTGAAACCGTCGAAGAGGACGAAGAGGAGTAATAAGCGTCGGACACGTTGCGCGGGGACTATAAGCAAGAAGTAGTTTACAAACTTGTGTGACGGTGTGTCTCGAAGACGCGCTCGAGACCGATAACAACAACAATAGAAAAAACGTTCGCGCTCGGCTGTCGGGGAATCGTTGGGTACGTTCGTTTATCAGGTCGATTAAACGCCGTTACAGTTAGTTCGTCGAACGATCAGACGGAAGGAAGGTTCGTTCGATTCAGGAGTACACGAAAAAATATCGCGCGGTGACGCAACGTTGTTCCGTACGTTTGAATGTTCGCGGGAAATCGAGGGAAGCACAGTCGGGGTTCTCGCGTGTCCGCGATACGCGCCTGTCTCCCCACCAGAGGGTGGAACGCAGCGGAGGAAGAAGGATAAACGAGGCATCGAGGGAGCGCGATCCAGTGAAACGGAAGGAGTAAGGGAAGAATCGTGGGTCTCGCTGCGGGGTGGAGTGCGAAACGAAACGCGATAAGGAGAGGCAAACACGGATGTAGCGGGGGTGGGAGAGAGAAAGGGAGAATAGAACCTGGAAGGAAGGGACGTTGAAAAGTAACAGAACGGAAAGCACCGAGTCGCGGAATCCCAAGGTGGACGAGGAGAGGAGCTCGCGATGCCACGGAGACGGCGGGGTTAGAGGGCAGAAGGGGTAGAGAGAGAGAGAGAGAGAGGGATCAGGGGAAAGTCGTGGGAACGAAGAGGACGAAGCTCAGCGTATGGTGAGGAGGGTGGAAAAAGGAGGGAGTAACGAGGAAGAGGAGGACGCGAGGATAGAGAGCCAAAACGGAAGCGAGAGGGAACTATCGGTTGACGAAGAGGAACCGAATCGGTAAGGGTGCGAGAGAAAGAGGACGCGTGGTTGGTGGTGGTGGCAGGGTGGTAGAGAGCGAGAGAGAGGGACGGAGATTGAAATGAAAAGGGACGGGAAATGCTCGTGTGTAGGTGGTGGTGGAAGAGCGAGAGAGCGTAGTCGAGCGACCGTCCCGCTGTGGCCACGAGCTCCGACGCTCGGGGAACGTAGGTAGTGCGTGAACTTCCGGCCGAGTGAAACGGACAAAAGAGAAAGGGGAAAGGAATAGATAGGGACGTGATTCGAGGACACCTTCTCGGCGAGGTTCGGTATCCTCCCTGGCACGGTCGGATTATTCGGAGAACGCTAATCGGGACGATCATCGGCGGCGGGACCTCATAACGCACGCGTTGAAACGCGCGCGGATGTGGACGTGAACATGAACGCGAACGTGAACGTGGAAGTGGACGCGGACGTGGACGAGGACGTGGACGAGGACGGTGGTAGTGTACGCGAAGAATCGTTCGCGTAATCGACAGCCCCAGTGGATACGCGTTTCAGTGGATACGCGAGGAGGTGGAGAGGGAGAGAGAGTGCGGGTGTCTGTGAAGGAAAGGTTCTCGTGGTCGCCGCTCATCGCCCTCGGATACGCTGAGGGACGCGAGTGCGTTTGTTATGCGACCGTGGTACAGTGGCGGTTGAAAGAGGCGGCGGTGACGACGACGACGACGGCGACGACGACGACGAAGACAACGACGACGACGACGAGGACGAAGACAACGACGAAGACAACGACGAAGACGAGGACGACGAGCAGGACGGGAAGCAACGGCCGTCGAGAAGGACGTGGACGGGAACGAAGAGGTGGAGGAGGATCTGGACGAGGCGGAGGCGGAGGAAGAGGAGGAGGAGGCGGTGGAAGAGGAACAGGTGCGAGTGCGAGTGCGTGTGCGGAAGCAGGAACCGAGGAGAAAAAGGAATCCTCGTTTCGCGTGGAAACGAGGAGGAGAGTGCGTTCTGTCGTGCTGCCGCAGGAGAGGAGGGGAGGGAGGTTTGAAAGGGAGGAAAGACGACGACGACGTCGAGGACGAGGAGGAAGAAGGAGAGGAAGAGAGGTGCTGGTGGAAGACGAGGAAGAAGAAAAGGAAGGTAGTAGCTTGTCCCGTCGTCGAGATCGAGAGAGTTTAGAGTTTAGGAGAGAGCCAGAGCAATCCCCCCTCTCTTCTTTTTCTTTCTCTCTCTCTCTCTGTCTCTCTCTCTCCCTCTCTCCAGTCTCTTCGAGTCTCTGCGAGGGATCGTTTTTGCGCGAATCGTGCGTGCGGTCAACCGGAAGAAGAAACGAATAAGAACGGCGCCGTGTACGCGGTGCTCGAAGAAGAAGAAGAAGACGAAGCAAAGGATAAAGGATTATCGAAACGGAGGTGGTGGTATGTGGTGATATCGAATCTTTTCTTTTTTTCTTTTCTTTTCGTTTCCTTCTCGTTCTACACGGTCGTTCGTTGATCGTTCGTTACGAGGAAGGGCTACTGTGTTCGTCGAGGAGACGGAGCCGTTCGTCGAGTGGTGGTGTGGTTTGTCTTAAAGTGGTGCCTCAGCACGAAGAGGGAATCGCCAGCAGGGCAGAGGCTCGAACGCATGTAGGAACATGGCCGCAACCAGCCCCTGCCTCCCTCTAGAGGTGAGTCCAGCGAAACCGAAGCGAAACGGCTCCGATTCCGATTCTGATTCTCCGTTTCACGCTGCTAATCGTCGTTTCGTCATTTTCCGACGACACCATATCCTTCGTCCGATGCTCGTCGAACGATCTGTGTCGATCTCGTAATCGCCTGAAACGCCGATCGTTTCGATTCCTGCCATCTCAGACATTTCTAACCTTACCGCATCGTTCTCGATCAGACGTTTCGGCTCTTGCTAGCGTGTCTCTCGTTCGGTCGTGTTATCGATAGCGTCGGGTCGTTAATCAGCGACGACGAGATCAACGGTAGACAAGGAAGCCGAACGAATTCTTTCTTCGGAAAATCGTGTCGCCTCGATCTACTCTGACTTTTCACGTTTTCGTATCCACACGATACAGGCGTGCCGTGTCGATTATTTTGGCAGTGCCAACGGAAAATGCTTACTCGATCGTTAGAGACGGTACTGGTTACTCGCTGCCCAAGTTTTTCACGCTTCTCCGATTTGACCCCTTTACCCCGTTTTCCCTGCCAACGACCGGCCGGACGATAGGCTTTTCTTTCGTATTTCTCTGATACTCGAGAACTGCAAAACTACCGGCTTTTAAATAAAATTGTTAACGGTTAAACTATTCAACTGGACAAACTCTACCTAGATTCTCTTGTTTAACCCTTCACGATGAAAATCTGGGTCCGAAATCTCGGTCGTAGCAAAGAAGCGTCGTAGAGAAAATGACCGTTACAAGATACGATGGGTCATTTCTCCGATCCCGTTCGACGTACCTGTACGTACGTATGTGTCCTGCTGGCCCGGTTTATTTTGCTCTTAGTATCGAGCTTTCATCGTGTCACTTATCAGCCGGTGCTGTCTGTTCGTGTTCGCCAATGCAGCAAAACAGTGTTGTTTATGGGAACGCTACTATTGTAACCCTGGGGAATACATAAAACTTGTATACATAAGAGTCTTTACAATGTCGTTTCGCCACGATTCGTCACGTTGCTTTGTACCTCGTTGTCCCTTCTTTAACGATTCTAACCGGTCCACACTGAAACGTCTTTTCTGCCTCATGTCGATTTCAATCGAACCCGATTAGGATTCAATTAATTCCATATTTTCCATGTCCAAGGGACCAGTAAGGGTGACGCGCAGGGGTGGACCGAAAATATCGTAAATACCGCGTGATTAGAGACGCAAGAGCCGGTGTTCTAGCCGGTTCCCCCGAGCGATATTAAAATAATTGGATAAAAAGTGGGTTAAAGTTTTTATCGAGTTAGCTGGCGTTATCGAGCCACAGAGGCGGCGTACTCGAACGGCGAACAGTTTGCGGTGTCCGGCTCTCTCGTTGGTTCATAAATACTCGTAACGAATCAGCCGAGAGAGAGTATTATGTATCCTACCAAGTTAAATCATAATCGATCAAAGAATACAACACGTTTCCAGCTGTCCAGGCTCGAGAACCATTTCCAAAGTGTTTCGCGAACGCGAAAAAAATCTGCCACGACGACAGAGAGATTCTTCGTTTCCGAACGAGCGTTAAAGTGTCAGCTAATCGTATTTCGCGCGCGAAATTGTGGTTACACGGTGAAGTACTAGAGTTCTCGTCGTAAATTCGCCCACGTTCCACTAGCCGCCGCGCGTTTAAGATTAATTAAGACCGGGACGGCCCGTTAATTTGTACAGCGTCATTTTTCTCGGCGGGCAGCCCGCTCGTAAATACACAAAAGGCATCCACTTCGAATTTTCGTTGTCCTGGCCGTAATTCTGTGTGGCCCGCATCGGGAATTTATTTTATACGAAGCAATTTATCGCTTTCATTAAAACGCCGTGTCGGTAGATCGTGAGTTCACTGGTCCACGGCCGGCCGCATGCGACACCTTTTACGTGGTTGTTCCATCTAACCGCTTTTTTTTTCGCTCGTTCCCCACCACGACGGTCCAAAGACCATCGAAAATAAAGGTTACCGACCCTAATCGTAGCGTTCTCTCTTTCTCTCCGAGGTCGTCTATTGTCCGAAATTGCACTCGACCTTAGATATGGCGTGCAAAATCACTAACGATGATTTATCACAGTGATCGCCGAATCACGATCACGGTCGTGATTCAACTTCTTTCACGACCGTGATTGCGATTTTTTTATCTTGAGTGAAGTAGCTCACTGCGATCGTAACTCTTTGATTTTTAAATAGAAAAACGTATTCGATATGGTTTTACGATGAATTACATTACTATTTGTGTTTTTAAAAATCAGTAGAAAAAACAGGAAATTCTAAAAGTATAATTTGCTAGGTAACATGTTTCTAATGATTCCTTCACTTTATACGATCTAATATGAATTTTTGTCCCGATGTCGTTAATATAAAATATACAGGTTATGCATCGCGTATAAAGAACTGTTATTTTTCTCCACCAATCAGAAACGATCACGAAAAATCACGAATCACTGTGAAAACTCACCGTGATTGGGAACGAACGTGATCGAATCACTCGTGGATCACAAGTAACAGTTCAAACCATCTCTACTCGACGTTGTTCCCGTTTCCTGCGCTTTTAAATCCCATCCCGTAGATTCGTCGAAGAGTTCGCCCTCCCCCGACAACATGTTTCGACGTAATAAGCTGCACGATAGCGTGCGACGCTTGAACGCCGATATTTAATGGGCCCGTGTACCGAACGATCGAGGCTCGAGAGATTCTCGCGGTGTCTGCGGGAAGAACGTCGTCGGGCCTTGTACGATCGTAGGCAGGCGTTGTCGGGAAGGCGACGAACACGCCATCGAGTATTGCTCTCGAAGTAATTTAACTTTCGAACACCCCACGCATCGGGTTCGTGCTCCGCGGAATACCGAACGGAGAGAAAACTTGCCACCCCGAAACGTGAAACCGTCGCGGAGAGTAGGTACACGAGCACCGAAAATGCTCCGACGCCGAAAGGTGGACAAAGACGGCGGGGAATCGATTCCGAAATCTGAAACTCTCGTCGGCGGTTCGTCCCCGAGGTAGCTTCCCCTCGAAGTGTTCGTCGACGATCGCGAAAGGAGGTCGACGATCCTGGCTCCGAGTGTCCTCGCGGACGTTAATTTATTAGAGATCCGTGGGGCCGGTTCGTCACGTAAAGGCCGTAGTTACGTAACTGCCAATTAAATAATGGCTCGGAGCGTGCCGGCCAGTCGTTTCGTTCGTTCGTTCGCTTCGCTAATCGCGTCCCTCGTGTATCCACTCTCGACACGATCGAACACAACCCGTCGTGCTCGAGCTCGATGATCGCGAGCATCGAAGGGCGAATAATCGCGCACGGTCGTACACTATGGCTTTGATCAGCCGGTCTTCGAGTTTCGTTCGATGTTGTCATTACAGGGGGAGGTGTAGGGGGTTCTAAGTTTTTTTTTTTAAAGAAATTTCCGTCGTTCTGCCTTTCGATAGAAGGAGAGGACAGACATAGACCCACGTGACGAGACGTTCTTGTTACGATACGGCGTCTTGGATCGAGAAAACCCGCGAAATTGGGTCGAAATTCCGACGAACGCGTTCGTCGACTCCTATCTGGCCGGATCGACCTGTCCAATTGCTCCCCGACCGAGTCCCCTTGTATAGGTTGGTAAACGTGTGTCGTGTCCGTGTACGGGCACGTGAGATGCCGTGAGGCTTGGACTTGGGCGACTCGCAGTTGGCAGAACTGATTCTGACGCCCGTGAGGTAGAACGGGGAAGAACGATGACGCTGGTAGAATCGTGGACGAAGGAGGAGGACGAGTCGGCGGGAGTGGAAGGAGGGTCGGTCGAACGGCCGAGGAGGAGCCAAAAGGGCGGCATGAATGAACGATCAATAGATATATAGTTACTTGCAGCCAGGTATCCATCTTCCCGTGTATTTTCTCGGGAGTTCGAGACCTTTTTCCCCCTCCTTCCTCCCACGGAAGAATCTCGACCCCCTTGCTCCCAAAGGTCTTTTCCTCTTTCCTTCTTTTTCTCCTCGAGACATGCCTGCGCCGGAATTAAAGATAACGGGCACCTTATTCGTCGAACTGCTGCTCTGCTTTCGAAGCGATCTTTGAGACGTACGCTATCTCCAATTATATATGCATTCTTCTTCCTCCACTTTAGTCGTTCAACGATCTCCCTAGATTCGAGAGTCGTCGTTAATCAGACAGATTGAAAATGAATTGGTCGTTGAACGGGAAGGGTAAATAATCGATTAAGTTGACAAATTAAGTTGGGAAAATGAAGTACGGATGAGGGCCAACGACGAATACGTCTAATAGTTTCGAAAACGTCGTAATCGTTCGTTTCGACTAGCGACGATTGGATAGATCGATAAGACGAGAATTCGTTGATGGATCGAGTTATGGGCTCGTCGCGTACGAGTACACGCGCCTAAGCTACGATACGCCACAGAGGCGGCGCGTACGCGTCCTTCGTACGTATTAGAGGCTACAATTCCCTGGGGCAGACCAGGGGTTCGGTCGAACTACCATGCGGCGACAGTTTTCATGTCCTCGATGGTATCGCTAACGCATTCGATACCTTCGTTAAAGCCATTCGTTTAACCTAATTGGTGGGATAATCAACGTATGTTACGCGCGGAAGCATCGAGTTTACCACACGAACGAATCCGTATTAAATTCAAGTAGGACAAGCTAAGTAAAAAAAAAAAGCGTTGATTCCATAGATAGTCGGTTTCCAACGACCAATCGTGCTCGAATGCTGGGTGACCTCGTGGCGTGGGCGAGAAACAGAAGCTGGCGTGTGTACGCGTAGGGTATACAGGGTGTCTCACCCGATTTTGACATCTCGATTTTCTCGCTATTGTTACTCGTAGCAAAAAACGTTTCAGCGGAGGCTTGAAAAATATTAATAACATCAGAATATGCTCCACTCGATACCATTCAAGCCTTCGCTGAAACATTTTTTGCTACGAGTAACAATAGCGAGAAAATCAAGATGTCAAAATCGGGTGAGACACCTTGTATATCGGTGCGTGCGTGCGTACACTGCGCACACGTCGACCCTCTGCGTATTCCAGCTCGTCTAACTCTCCTCCCTCTGCTCCTCTTTCCACAACCCCTTGCGTCCTCCTTGTCCCTCTCTCTCTATCTCGTACTACTTGGCAAATGCTGGAGACGTCGAGTCGCCCCGGTTGACCTTACTATTGACAAGGGCGTCTTCCCTGATTTATTAAGCTTCCGTCGACGTAAGGAAATGAGCTTTGCGTCGCGCGTGGCACAAGTACTTTGACGGAGAAGAACTAGAAAGGTCGGTGAGGGGCCCCTAACGACGTGTTTAACACCGTCGATGTATCCTGTAATTCGATTTCAAGCAGGCCGACGCGACGATTTGAACGAAGTTTCGCGATGAATGGCAACGTTCGGAAGGCTGTCGTTGCTCCACGAACGTCGTCGACGCGAAAAAGTACGGGGACCAATAAGTCCAGCGTGTTACGATTGCGGTTGGGAAGTTTCAACGGAGGTAATTTATCGTACCAGGCCAATCGTTCGCGTGTATTCCGCGAGAGGAATCGGGGAACTAGAGATTTCCGTAGTCGATAGAAAAATTGCCGAAACGTTCTATTTTATTCGCGACCGTTATTTTCTTCATCTGTCGCGTAATCGGCTCCACGAGTTTCGTGGAGGCTAACAACGTCGACGGTGTAATGTTATAGTTCAAGGATCCGAGGGGCGGCGACGCGTTCCGTTGCGGGGTGTTGCGTCGGGAGTACGTGTACGGTTTTTGGGGGCAGGATGACGACACAACACACGTTGCGTAGCATTGCATTGCGTTCCGTTCCGTAGCGAGCATACGGACGAGCGGTGGCTTCAATTAGATGAATCGGCAAACCGTCGAAGGTCGAACCCGAGCTATATATCCCGTGCCAGAATGTTATAGTTCAAGGATTTCCGATGTCTACGCGCCGGGTAGCACCGGCATACGTTTACTGGTAGAATTTATCGCGTAATAATATCGGTGCTCTATTAATAACGCTGCTAATTGACCGTTGATCCCGAGAGAAGGAGCTACTGTATCGTTTAATCGCCGATGAAACGTGAAAAACGCGCAGAAAAATGCGTACGATGGAATTAAGAAGCCCCGGGAAGCATCGATTCCACCGATCCCCGAGATGTTCTGCCAAATAGTGGTTCGGGAACGTACATGGTCAGACGGGCGGAGTAGAAAAGGGCAGCGCGAGCTTGGCACGTCCGGTCTCCCGTTTAAGTAGTACAAGTACGCGCGTGGTCGGATCACGAAGAAGGAGAAGTTTGGCACGCGCGTTCGGTGTCGTAAGTAGCAATTTCGCGAGATCGTGGTTCGTTTAATGGCCGGCAGAAATATTCCCAGCGTCCGCGGAGATTATCGCTGGAAGTCGTTCGTTCGACGATTCGCGGAATGTCCGGCGAGCGATTGCCAAGTGTATGCGACGGATTTTTAGCAGGTCATTTTTTTCACTCTTTCGCGACGAATCGTCGGTGCAGTGGTGGTGTTCTTGTCGGAAGATTCGTGGGCCGCGGCCAAATAGTTGAGCGAACACTTGTCTGATCCGACAACGATACGCAGCCGGGGGAAACGCGTGGAAATGTCGCGAAAAAAAAAAACCTTCGGAGCCGGTAGCGTTAAAAGTTTCCGATTCTCACAAAGCGTCCATTCCGGTATTAGGACCAGGTGGGGGGAGATGTATTTGTAGGTGGCCTGGTTAGCTTGAATAGGCAGAAGGTTCGCCGAGTGCCGGGTTCCTCTTCGTTTTCCATCTCGCGAGAACTTTCTGGGATATATTTGAGCCTCGTTCTGCCGCGTTTGGGAAACCCGGCGACGTGGTCTCCATTCACTCGACGGGAATCATTTTCGTCGCTGAAACCTCGAGGAATTTGCATGTCCTAATTGGAACAGCGTTCTTCGTGGAACCGTTAACGTCGCTTAATCTACACGGCTCATCGACGAACGCGAGCTTCTTGGTAAGGTTCTTTCATGGTCGCGTGTTTCGTCCATTCGTTCCGAGCTTTTCCGATTCGTAACGGATTCTCTCCTTATCCCTTCGTTCTCGTAGAAGTGCCATGCGTTCCGAGATCAAGAACGCAGGACGATCGGCCGAATCTCTTCGGACGTGGAAAAATGGAATTCGCCCGCACTGGGTTAGTGCAGCCTCTTCAGAAATCGCGTGTGCGGCAAGTAGTACGGGTGTGGGACGAGTCAGACGTCTCCGGTGTCTGGCCGTGACGTTCCTCCGTTCTCTGTCCTCTTCTTTCCCTCGCCGTTCATCATGCACCGGAGGCGTTAACGTCGTTGTCGCGTTTTCGTCCCAGAGCGACGCTTTAAGACATTCTCGGGGGCCAAACGATCGCTCTCGTCTGCGGAGCTCTCTACTTTTGATGATACGGGCCACGATACGAGACGATACGCTGCTCCGCGGTTGAATATCACAACTAGAACACTTGAAATGATTTTCCACCTTTGGCTGCACCGTGTTGTTCAATCGACGCTCGACGTGATCTAAGAATCGAGAGACGTTTGTTTTCATTCTGGGAATCGAATTAATTCGCACCCAGTGAACCGACACAGTCGCCAATCAGATTCCCTTAACGATCTCCGTCTACGAGACAGGTGATTTTATATTTTAGAACTTGTGTGTACTCGGAAAAGATCATCGATTTACCCCGATATTCCTCGGTTATAACCGTCGTCGACTCGATACCACCGGTTATAACGCTTCAATCCCGTCTGATTTATGACCGGTTATACCACTCGCGCGTTGGAATATAGCGCAGCCTTTACTACGGCGAATCGAGCCCCGAAACTCGACGCCTTCCGAGAAACGGTTCTCCTGCGATTTAATTACGTGTGTGTACAGCGAACTTGCTTCGATGTTCTAGGAAAACTGTGTTACTCGTGAAACGACCCCTTCGTCATGCTTCTACGAAATGGACTTTTAATGTCCGCGATTCGATGTCGTCACGGTTAATTTCGGGAATCCCTTGCAATGACCAGAGGCCAGTGGTTTATCTTCGTGACGTGGTCGGTGGATAATTTCTGAAATTTTAGGAGAATTCCGTGGGCAGTGGGTCGGCTCGGAACGTCACGGTGACGCGAGTAGCATTTTCGATCGAGTCGTCGACGGTGGAGAAGTGATTCACGGGTGATCGTTGCCGACCCGACGCGAGGCGACGCAACGTGTTAAAACGCATGCGTTTAGACGCAGCCGTTTACAGCGGCAGGCGACAAGTAGCGCGTTAAAAAGAAATCCATGTCTTCGACCTCCATGCGGCCTTCTGCTCGCTCGCACGTTCATTTGTATCCGTCTTTCCATCGCGTAGGTATATACATAGACTACCGTCCATAAGTTTCCGGACGCAATATACCGACGACATTAGAATATTGCTAATTTTCAATATGTAAGACCATCATTTTTGCTGTAGAATACTTCGCAGATTTCCATCACTATACGCACAAGTGTCCAGATACTTTTCGACGGTGGTATACTTCATTACCACGAGTACGCTCGCGTCCTTTCGGTCTGCAACGAGCGCGTTCTATTTAGTTTGTGACATTTCCTCGAAAGAAAGCTTTGCGGTGGTGGTCGGCGTTAACCAACGGAAATCATCAATGTTTACGCTGGTACATATCCAGAAGAAGCTTCTAAACTCCAGCATTCGTCGCTCCATTATGATCTCTCGACCGAGGAACTCTTTTACTCGATGAATAAGAAATAGGTCGACGTTGTCCGATCTCGAGATGGTTCGAGAAGCGAATAATAGAGCGACCGAGCCCGGAAGAAATTGAAACGGGACGAGCGAGCACAGAGATAGGGGAGACAGGATCGAGATCGTGGTCGCGATTCGGGACATTTGTTAAGAATAGACGAGTAATTACTCCTAATTAGGCAGCATACACATATAGATCGACACACTTGTGGTACATTGACGTACACGTAAACGTACGCAACTCTGTAAGATGGTGTAGAAAGGAGGAAGAGGGTGGAAGTGACGCGACAGATATAGAGCGGAGGGGATGCTCGAAACGAAACGGATACCTACACGTATTCGTCGCACACGGCACGGCTGACGTAACCCTGGTTTCTGGGGGGCAAATAGACCGAAAGGTAATTTTACCGAGGCATGTAGGCGGTTATTATGGCTAGCTGTGGCTCTCCATCGGGTCGGCCTTCCCACCTTTTCCACCCTCTCGCATCCTCTGCCACCGGCTTCGCGGGCTGCGTTTACACGGGTTTAATGCGCAGACAATGCTATTAGCGCTATTTATGATCCCTTGGGCACGTATTAGGCTCGTCCGGGATAGCTCTGGGTATTCTAATTGCGCCTGGTCCCCTCCGTTTCTCGCCCTCTTTGCTTACGTCCTTCAGCCACCACCGAGGAAAACTTTCGAACGACCCGAGGATCGTCCGACGAATGGTTTGATTTTTTCTACTCGAACAGTAAATTTCACTCATTGTCAGTTCGGTGCGGATTATTCGATTCGTCTTGCGAGGCTTCCAGCCTCGTGCGGGCTCTCGAATCGGACCCCCGGCTAGCGTCGTTCCGAGCTCTCTACAATAACGTGTCATCGATCTGTTTTCACTTTTACCAGATGTTTCAATTTCCACGATTCAATGATCGCTCAACGAAAGCAGAAATAAGCACGCCGATCGTGATACATTGATCAATCGACGCCGGTACAAATCGGCAATATCGACAATGTGGTCTATCAGAAGAGGAAAACGCCTCGAGTTTGCAACAGGGTCGCGTAAATCCCGTTATAATAACGGCAAGGCTGTCGTGCCAAAGCCGAGAATGAAACGTAACGTATCTACGTCCAGCGAAATCAATCGAACGAAGGTGTTCGAGCGAGCACAGGGGTTCAAAGCGTTTCCAAGCAGTTAAACTGTCGATAATACGACGATCGATCTTCCTCGGTCCCCCGGTTATGCCCTCGCGTATCGTTTCGTTGGGAAGTTCGGTTCGGTCACGGTAGGCAAGACGCTCGTTACATCGTACGATCGCAATTACGAAAATCACGATCGTGGAACCATTTCCATCGCAACGGTCCGAGGTCCCGGAAGATTGCTAGCGACCAAAGCAAAATGAATCGAACCGACGAAAACGATTCCAGAGGATGGGACGTCGCGGCAGCGAGTTCACCTCCTTCGCGTCCCTTCTTAATACCTAATTTATTGCCTAGCTAGCAATCCCGTCGAGCAGGTCGTGCATACCACCTCCTTGCGTTCCACGTGTCCCACTTGCATTTTCAACGACCGCTCGACGAGCATCTCTTTGAGGACGCATCGGACGGACCTTCCTTATCGCGAAATTATAAGGAACACACCGGAGATTCATGGGTCGCAAAAGGTTTCCATTAAGCTCACGGAATTGGATCCGTTATCGTGATCCGGTAGTAGCGAGAATTCTTGGCACCGGTATCGCCCATCGATACGATTACCGTGATCGATCGTGAACGGACGCCGTACGCGCGAACAAGTAAATAATTAAGGAGGCAACGTCTGGGGTTATCGCGTTGATACGACTAGCATCGGGGAGACACGCTGTCATCCTGCCTTCCTCACCCCGAATATCGCATCCCACGCGTCCCGACCTCGATCTACGGACTGCCTACGAACGGGGCTGGATCACCGTAACACCCACGCGGTGCAGAAACGATGAGAAACA
This sequence comes from Dufourea novaeangliae, assembly GCF_001272555.1. Lineage (NCBI taxonomy): Eukaryota > Metazoa > Arthropoda > Insecta > Hymenoptera > Halictidae > Dufourea > Dufourea novaeangliae. Next base: position 684,980 of record NW_015373960.1, on the reverse strand, counting down.
GGTACAGACATAGGCTATAGAGTTATTGGGCAGAATTTTATTCGAATAATACACAGTGAAAAGCAGCACAGAAATTTAAGTCTTACGAACGTCCTGGGGATGTCCATCGTCGTTCTGAGCTTTAAACAGTCAATGAGATTAAATAATTATTCGACAAATGTCGATTCGTTCATAAAGAAGTACTATCTTATTATAAAAATTGAAATTTCCACTTTTAAAGAATTAAAAATGACGAAATACTTTTTCTATCTTTCATACGTTATTCGAAACTTTTTATCCGGATAATTAGTTTGCCCGTGTCTGATGGGCTACGAGTAGAAGGGACGGGGAACGTGCGTTAACATTGACAGAACCTCTGGAAATCGATTTCTGTCATTCGTTTACGACCAGGTTAAACGACCTCGGATCTTTCGAATCTCCCCCAAACTGTCAAGAATGCGCTGGGACGCGAAGAAAGATCGTTTCGGGCAGTCCTGGGTTCACAAGATCGTTCAAAGACGCGACTGACCGGTGGAAAAATGTGTCGGTCGATATTGTACAAATCGATCTCCGCAACAGCGGTTCTTCACGCGACTTAGAAGTCCACGGAAGCGAAGTGAAGCGAAATGAAGCGAACCGAGAGTACGGATGTACTCGGGCGATGGTGGTCGGCCAGGCAGCCGGTAGTCGCGGTCGTAGTGGTCGTGGCTCGGGTTGACGTCACGGGGCAAAATGGCGGTGGTGTGGTGACGTCACCGGGAAACCCCCTCTTTCTCGGTGGCTCCGCAACGTCGGCGGGGTAGCCTCGATATCATCGTGTACGGGATGCCAGAGGGAATCGGAGGACGAGAGAGAGAAGAAGAGGTTGTGGGTTCGGGTGGGCGCCACGACGCTCGCGTCACCGGGCTCGGTCCTCGCTGATTTTTGGCCAAGATCGTTTCGCGCATTTAGAGGGCGACATTAGCCGGCTTTTCGGGTAACGATCGTCGTCGCGACGGACCTGGGCCGCGCCGGGAGACACGCCCTATACTGCCGTCACACGACACGGACACGCTGTTCCAAACGTTGCTCCACCGGAGAACCCCGTTTCCCAGCCTCTTCTCAGCTGACATTGGAACCTGCACGCGACTATGGTTCGACTGACGGCGTTCCTCGGGATCTTTCGGTTGGCTGCACTGCTCTTCGCGTGGAAGAAATCGCCGCGCAGCGAACGGTACGTAGGCGAGCGTGCTGGGACCAGCAGGAGGACAGAAAACGCGAACACGAGGAGATAGAGTGCGCGCGTGGCGCAGAACGGTGACTCGGCTGCGCGCCAGCTCCGAATCCTCGTGAACGAGCGAGCCAGGGCGGTGGTACAGGCGCACTCGAGCTGGCTGCGTGTTTAGCCGGTCGCCGATTTCATTCCTGTCGTTCGAGGGAGGCTGTTGGGACGGAATGAGGTTTCCTATCCTCTGCTGCCTATCCCACGAATAACTTGTTCCGATCGGTCTTGGGTTAACGGATACCCCTATTCGGGACGCCTCGTATCGCGTGGGAGCCGCTTCAAGGATGAATCGGACTTCGATGACGGTATACTATCCGGTAATTCGTGTCAGGAACAATGAGACTTGCGATTCCATTTTAAAAAATAAACCACGTTGGTTTCTCGAACGTCCGAAAATTCTCTTCTCTTCTCCTCTGCACGGTGTTTTCTCGATCGTATCGCGAGCCACGCGAACGACCGTGAAGAATGAGCTCCGGATAAAGCCAAGGCGCGCCGCCACGTTGCAACGATGTTTGATTTTCGCTCGTAAAGTGTGTACGCGTGCGCCGATTGTTGCGGTATCTATCGTCCGCCAGCAAGCGCGGTGTTCGTTTCGGGCAGCATCGAGGCTGGGAAAATTCCTTGTCGCGTGGAAACGCCAGGTGGCTGAGAACACCCGATGAACCGTGCAGATAGCTTGCACCTGTTTCGCGAGCCTGTCGCTTGGCTCGCGTCGATTATCCGCGATACGAGCGACGGCGTTTCAGGCGGTGGTGACGGGATAAAGAATAAAGGAGCCGCGTCGTTCGAGCGATGAATGTCAAGATGTTTTATTTTTCCTCCCGGTGAGAAAAAGAGATTAGGTAGCAGGGAGGAAAAGTGTAGTGGCTGACTAAACGACTTCTGAGAAGGTTAACGCGAGAATCATGCACATCGATTTTCACGAAGAATTTTCAAGGGGGGATGTCCGTTATAGCGCGGCGTCACGTCTTTCATATTGATTTCCCCGAAAGATATTAATAACTCTCGAGAAGTATCGTCGATAACCGACGAGCCATAATAAACTTTTAAGTGCCGTCCCAGTTGCCACGAATAGACGCTAATCTCTATGCTTCTCGAAAGGGAATGCTCGTGTCCCGTTGCCCTACGATGCGAACAGAATCACATGTACATTAAATCGCGTTCGTGCACCACGTGACGTGTCATCGGAATCGTGGATTGTCTGCCAAACAAACGAACATCTCTGTGAAATAGGAATAGGGTCGTCGTTTCATTTATCATCTCTTTGTTGACTCATTCCAAAACCAAAGACCAGGCGTTGGACGGTCAATTTCCGCGACCGTTCAATTAGACGGGATTTCGGTCGGTGCATCGGTCTGACCATTGAACGACCGATTCCACTGATCGCGCCGTACCGAGCCACAGCCATTCTACGTGGGTATAGGTAAACGGAGAGTATCCAAGAGCATTTTTGCGAAACCGAACGGCGTCGAACACAGAGGATCGTTTAAAACGTTTTTCGGTTCGTTGATTCCACGCCAGTCGGCCTGCCAACTGTCTCACCCTAGGTCAGAATCGCTCGAGAAAAAAAAACAGACTAATCAAATCGTGAATATTCAGACGTCTCGACGAGCGTGCGCGAAACGCAACGAAACGGTCCACGAGGAAGAGCGAGAGACGCCTCGTATTAATTACCACGAATAAAAGAACACGAACGCCCGGCGACACGAGCGTTTGGCACGGATCCCCGTGCGCCGAGATTGTCACCCGGCGATCCGCAAAAACTCTTTCTGGGTGACGTAGCCGCGCGTAAATCGCAATTAACCCTTCGCCCCATATCAGACGGTTTTTATCCTCCCCGAACAGTTGGAACGAAAATTTTTTCGTTCATCTATCCAGCCCAGGCGAAGTGTCTTCGATATAAATTTTTCGTATTGTTCCCTCGTCCTTGTTGTTGTCGATTGCAGCTCTCTGTCCACTTTCAAGTCAAGGTACAAATACTTGCTCGCGATTAAATCGAAACAACCGTGCCAAAATGGTGAATTCGAAAACTTTCCGTCACTGCGTAATCGGCAATACGTTGCACCTGTTGCTAGAATAACAATCATCGAGGTGGCACGCGGCGGTGTGAAGAACGAAAGAGCCCGTGTTAGGCAATGCGTTGCACCGTTCCGCCAACTGGTTCAAACTGCTCCGTGCAGGCTCATTTCCGAGAGTACTATCGATCCTCCCGCTACGGGGCGCACTCTATCAATTATATATTTCGATTTCAATAATTCAGAGACGTTCGGTCGAGGCGAAAGCAGACGGCTGGCCAATCTGACTGGGGAAGAAGTTGCGCCCAACTCGATCGTTTTCGGCCGTTTAACGACACTGCACACGGATGACTGGGAACAAACGATTTATCATGCTTGCTCGTTTAGTTTTGCAAACTGTGGCGGTAGAGCCGTTTGCTCGGCAAGCATTTCAGCGAGAGGAATTTCATCGAGTGATTCGTTCACGTTACCCCGAACTGTATATCTTTCGGATTCTACCGAGATAATGGCCTTTCGTTCGGACGCACTTAGTGTTATATATTTTCAAGAACCCAAACCGAAATCATAAGAATTTTCAAGCCCTGATCTGGACATACAAAATTAAATAGTTGTTAATTGTCGCGCTTACCGTTCGTTTCTAAAGTGTTTCAATCGCGTCTTGCAAGAAGAACCACGAATTATTCACGTTTTGTAACGAGGAACACGACGCAAGAGTTTTCAAGACCGGTCGGATGCTTCTAATTTTCGACGACGCCAGGTAAATTAAGCGCCCCTCAAATTCTGCGTCTTGTAATTTCCAACACGTGGCAATTCCGCTCGGCGCAGAGGCTCGTTAACGATTCCACTCAGACGTTGAAAAAGAACGAAAGACTACTCGAGGCGGAGAGACACGAGTAGTCGAGAGTACTGGAGGAATCGGGGGTACTAATCTCGACGTGCGTCGCGACGTACTATTTTCCCAGAGTTCGTACGCGAGTCTCGCATCGTGTCGTGTCGCTTGAATCGTGGAACGTCGATGCAAAGTAACAGGAGAGAAAGAAACGTTCCTGGTGGAAATTACGGGACGTCCAGTTCCCGAGCGATTTCGAGTTGTCGCGACGCACCGTCCGTAATGCAGGGGCAAAGTTTGTTTTTCCGTTTCGACGACCGAACGAATTTCACCTGTTCCCCGTTCGCTGACGTGTCCTCGTTTACGCAGTTCCAGCCGGACTAATACCGAAGAATAACGACCCCCCGGAGACGTTTCCACTCGCGATAGACCCTCGATTAAATTTCATGGTGGATCGAAGCCTGGTGGCCGTGCGCAAACATTCGAGGAAAGCAGCGAAACTACTCGTTAATAAAACTATGCGAAAAAGAAGAGCAGAGAGGTTACTCGAACGAAAAAATATTCGATTGGTTTTCCCAACGCGAAACGGGAACGTTGTTCAGGGCAGCGAATTATTCGCCATTAAAAATCATGCATTATCCGATTACTCTCGTTATAGAATGAAAGGTATCGAGATTGTGCTCCGGCGTTCTCAAGGGAATTTAAAGAGCACTTTAGAGGGTTCTTGGAACATCTGGAATGTGACGGCAATCGATCAAGAATATATTCTTTCGGGCGTTGTATAAATTCAGTGGCAAAGGTTTCTTTCTTATTTGTAGAACAACGAGGAAAAGGGAAAGCGAAAAAATGTATCTTGTTCTTTTATCATCCATTGTTAAATCCATTTTCAAATTGGAGTAACAACGACGAACGTTTCCCTCGACACTTGACGTTACGAAAAAGTTGGCCGCACTGTCGTGTGTTCTCGCGATCCCTTCCCCTTTCGTCTTCCCTTCCATCCCGTTCTGTTCGGTAAACGTGTTCTAAATTCTTCAAGGCGGAACGCTGATCGCAGCTGAATAGAGAATCAAGGTCCGCTGAATAGGGCGCAATTTTGCACCGATACTTCGACGAGCTGTCAAGCTGGTCGCGTGTTAGATGAGACGATGCTCGGGGCATCTGAGACGCACCGATACACCGGCAGGATCCTTGTCGCGAATTATTGCATTACCGGTCAGCTTGATTGCACTTTCCTGCGAGGAGAGGCGATGCAATTACTCCCAACATTCGCGTTATACGCTTGTGTCGGCCATTGACAAGCACTCTGTCTGTCCCTCTATGCTCCAACTATCGGGAAAGATTTCGAAATCGGTCGAATGGTCCTCTAAGTATTGTGGGATCAGGAACTCCATACCCAGCAAAGGAGAAAATAACATCTTTGGAAAATAGGAGGGTTCCGTGGAGGGGGTCGTGAGTTCGAATCCCGCATGGGCCCTTTCATTTTTTCCAACGCTCCTACATTATAGAGGAAAGATGACAGCGTATGGAAAGAATCGTACAAAGACCTGGCCGAGTACGAGTTGCGCAGAGTTTCGAGAAACCGGTACGCTATTGATAGGATTTTGATAGATTCGTAATGGTCAGGCACGGGTGGAGAACAACACGTTAACGTTTTCGTTTCCATGTTTGCCGGCGAAACACACGCGGCGAGAGCACGGGGTGTTTGCGAAATCGATTACGTTCGCTAGGCGGCAACGGTGTGCCGTCGGCCGTTACACGCGCGCGTTCCCGATAACCTCCTTTGAGTTTTCCTCGTCGGCTAACTCCTTTCATCTTGCGTGCTTTCCAGGTTGGCAGCGCACGAGGCGGCACAAAGGGACCCTGGATACGCGAGTCAGTACAGGAGAAGGCCGAGGTTGGCCGGACTGAGTGGTCTCGGTGACTGGACTAGCTTTGGAGGGGAGGTAAGAGCCAGCCGAGCTTGAAAAAGCTTCGTCTGAGATATACGTTAATTGCGGCTTCCCGCGGTACATACCTCTTACCATGCCGCTCACCCACCCTCGTGAGATTATTCCTTCCTCGTTTATTCGGTACGTCTGCGAGGCATGCCGGATAGCTATACCTACAAACATATACGGGGTGTCTTAGGTAATTTGATCACATCGAATAATGACTTAATGGTACACTTATCTCCTCTCTACCTTCACCCACGCAGAAAATGCTTGTGTCACAATATGCCCCCGTCTATACCGTGTAAGTTTTGTATATAACATTTTTCAAAGTGGACATAGTTATTGCGCTACCCTGTATATCGCGACTCCGTGGTTACTGTTTTTATCTCTCTCGATCGCGGGAGAACCGTAGAAACGTAAAGCAGACGATGTCGAGCGGACGGGACTGACGAGAGGATTGCATAACGCGAACAGGTACCTGGTCTGGTGGACATGGCGCCAGGCCGGGATCAGGGCGGAGGGGCGGGTGGCGGTGGGGGAGGCGGCAAGGGCACCACGTCGTTGTTCATCCTCTCGGAGGATAACTGCATCCGGAAGCATACCCGGTTCATAATCGAGTGGCCGCCCTTCGAGTACGCCGTCCTGCTCACCATCATCGCCAATTGCGTGGTCCTCGCTCTCGAGGAACACCTGCCCAAGCACGACAAGACCATACTCGCGCAGAAGCTCGAGGCCACCGAAATCTATTTCCTCGGGATCTTCTGCGTCGAGGCGAGCCTCAAGATCCTCGCCCTTGGCTTCGTCCTCCACCGTGGCTCCTATCTGCGCAACATCTGGAACATCATGGATTTCTTCGTCGTGGTGACCGGGTGAGACGACCATTTTTCTCTTGTTACCGCGTCTCCCTTTAGCCCCTCTCTTTCGGAAAATTGTCCTCCCCCGGCCCCTAGTCGTTCTCGTTAACATCGGCCCACAGGCGATTCGGGTTCTCGGTCTTCGTGGGTTCAACAAACTCGAACACCGAAAACCGGGGATCTCTGACTCGGTAACGATTCGCGAAAGCTCCCAAACATTCGTCACTGTATCTTTTTCATATCACGATCTCTCATGATCACGACTTTACGATCTTTCGTTCCCTCCCTCGTTTTCACCTCCGAACATACGAACAACCAACGCGTTCTTGCTCTTTCCACTTTCTCTTTATTTCTCTTTCTCTATCTATCTATCTTATTCTCTACCTTTCATTAAATGAAAACTGTAAAAAAAGAAAAAAAAAACACATCGCTGTGACGACCGAACGATCAGCTACACACGATTTACACGTTTACATCATTTTCGTTGACTCCCGAGAGCAAAGCGGACGTTTGGAGAGGAAAACAGTGGACGAGGAGAATGTTACGGTCAGGTCTGATCGACTTTTTAACGAGTTACCCTTCCCGCGTAATCGTTTCGGGAATAACCTAACGCGAGATCGTGTAATCAATCTCTTAACCCTGGACACATCGTGTTCGTCGCGAGATATCCTGTTCAGAGAGAAAGCCTTTCCGTCCTCGTCCGTTGGTCTTTATTCGTTACGCGAGAATTCCAGATAACATTCCGTCGAACGACGAAGAAACAACGAAAGAGGGACCGCGATTAGTAACAACGATCGATGATATCCAACGACGAGCAAGGAAAGGATCTTTCTCCTCGCAGGCTTAAGATATAAGGAAGCGCGTCGATCGGTTTTTCCGGCCGAGCAGATAGATTCTAGAGTAATCCTTGGATTAGGTCGATGACCGTGTTCGCCGAAACAAACGTGGACGTCGACCTGCGTATGCTACGTTCCTTCAGGGTCCTCAGACCGCTAAAGCTGGTTTCGAAAATTCCAAGTGAGTCAGTCAGAGTTCTGCGAAACGGCAAAGATGCAAAAAGCCATAAGTAAACAGTATACAGAGTGCCAGTAAACAGAGAACAGTCGAGCAGCAGATTACTAAACTAACCCTAACACCCCTGGCAGTTGTTTCCCTTGGCAGTTTGTGTGCGTTCGACTAGTCTCCTTAGTTAATAAACGTTTCTTGATTAATCAGACACACTTAGTTCGTCGACCATATTTAGTTTCTCTTTCTGTCTGTCTGTTTGTCTGTCTGTCTTTTACTCCTGTCTCTCTTGCTTTAGTTGACACGTCGGATTGGGCCGACGTTTAGTTCCGACGAGTGAGACCAGCATCGAGCTAACTTTTATTATTATACTTCTAACACACAGACCTGTTATACGTTCTGTCTCTTTAACGTACTAATCTCCGCCTTAGTTCTCTATCCTTTTAGTTTCCTCGTTTAGTTTCCCGACCGAGCGTGTCGCTCGAACAATCCGTACCGTTGATTTTACTTTCTTTTCATTGATTAACCACCACTATATTTAGAGGCTATGGGTGTATTAGAACAGTTGATTGACGCTAGATGATCGTTGACAGTTGATGATCGATATTAAATATAATATCTATATTTATATTACATTATGTTACATATATATATATTCTGTGTCTACGTGTTTGCGTAATTCGAGTGTCTATTACAGTATATATATCTATATACGTATATATTCTACTGCCTCTATAGAGGTTTTGCGTGAACTAGTGGCTAGTGTTTAATTGCGTTATTTGTTCTATCTTCTGTCGTTATGTTCAGTTTTATGCACACGTTGTTCTTAATTTAGAGACTTCCGAAGATCGAGGAATCAAACATACACACACACACACACATACACCAGACAGCATACACGAATACCTGCATACGGATACGCCGAATCGTCGAGGAAATCTTTGGCTTTTCATTAGGAAACGAAAACTTTGGGGGACGCGTTCCGAATTCTCGGTCGCCGGAAAACTACGTGTACCGTCTTGGACTTAAAATTACCTTGTCGATTCTTTTCTATTTTTTTCCCGTACGTTACTCACGTACTCTCCCGCGACAGGTAGATCGAACAGTCTCGATGAAATATTTCGCGCGCATCCGTCGCGATCGACTTTGAAACGAGAAACAGAGAAAGAAAACGGCGACACCACGTTGTTCTCGTAAATGATAATCGCCCCATCGTCTCCGGATCAGAAACAATTACCTGTTGTGATAATTGCAACGCGATCATCGACAGAAGCCACGCGTACACCTTCACACGAAACGATCACACACGACTATTGGCCTGCGGGTGTCTCTATATTTAGCAGTCTCTATCTTTAGCTACAGTCACTGTTTGATAGAATTGACTATAAATTGGTAAATAGGTACTAGGTGTTCTAGAGCAGTAACGTATTCGAGCGAGCTCGTGTTTGCTAGAGATTCGTACCTTTAGTCGTCCTCGAGATGCCGTGTCATCGTCCCTCGGAATCATAGATCTCGCCGAGGTGTCCTCTCTTGCATCAGCTTCCCTTTCACTATCGATCCCCGAAGCCTCTCTCCCTCCTTCGATCGACTACATCGTACACGGGAGAAAGAAGAATTTCAATTCCGTCGATATCGGAATACCGGATTCTCCACCCACGAGGTACATTTTAATCGATCCTCTCATTCGATCGACACCGTGAAGGAAATTTGGTAAGCGGAAGTTCAATCATTCACACCATCTATTCGAGTTCCCCTCCGTTTTTAATTCATAGACTTTCCCCAGTAGAAACGGTCATTTTAGTCGGCCAACCGTCATCGCGCAACCAGTCCAATAGCGGTCCCATTTCATAGAACGTATATCTGGACCCCAGAGGCAGAGTGTATTAAATTATACTTTTCGAACTTTAGGGGAGAGCAAATCATTATTTTTTTCAATAAGTGGACTTAATACACTCTGGCTCTAGGGTCCAGATATTATTTAACAATGGTCGTGAGCTTCGGAAGTGCATTGTGTATTTACAATCGCGGAAGACACATACGGGCCGAAAAGTAAACGGCGGGGTTCGACGACCGCGACAGACGTAACCTTCGATACCTTCGGGAAACTAGAGTTGCCATTTATGTCGTATTCCTATAGAGACCTATATTTAGTATCTCGCGTCGGTAATCGGACACGCGTTTTCTTTATGCTTTGTTCGTCACGTTTTGGACGAATCATTGGCAATCATCCAGTATCATCCGTAGCTATATCCATGCGTCTCGATATACAGAGATATTTGTTAGGTAACTCGAAACCGATCCCTTCGATACAGTAAATCCTCGATGAGTGTTCGAAGGCACCTCGGCACTGACAAGGTCCCCTAATGCTGACTTTTTAATAAGTGAAGTTATAAGTCATTAGTTTAAGAAATATTTAATGTTCACTGCCGAGGAGCCTTCGAACACACATCGAGGATTCACTGTAATCAGCCAAATTGGTTTCCTTTGAGACCGTACCGCCCTTTCACGAAGACAGTTCAACCGGTAAATCCGCCGATGCGCTAATTCGATAAGCTAATCCGAAGCTGCGACAGTCAAGAGCTAAGTTTCGAGCCTTTTGTCTTCGAATTCGTATGTACGATCGAATCGAAATAACTTTTTCACCGCTTTGATCGAATCGAGCGAATCTCAGGTTTCACCCCCAATGCTGTTTAGACCGTAGACCGAATGCTGTTATAGTCGTCCTGAAAAGTTTCAAATCATTCGAATTAGAGCAGAGTATACAATCGTCTACACCTTCCGAGCGTACCCTCGCGTAGCTTTTTACCCTCGAGTTTCCTCCAACTTAGCCTAGAAGACGCAAACCGACCGTCGCGTCGTCGAGTTAGAATGTTAGAAGTAAATTAAGCGAGTCCTTCGATGTATGCAACGAACAGAGAGAACCGAAGACATCGGTCTACGACGAGCTTCACCCCGATAGAGACTCACTTTCTCTCTCTCTCTTTCTCTCTCTCTCTCTCTCTCTCTCTCTCTCTCTCTCCCGATTCCTCCGGGTTAGGCCATAGAACGCTAGTTAACCACATAGTTGTGTAGCTTAAGTACTTAAGTAGCGTGAGTATTAGTGTAATAGAGTAGTAAGTAGTAAAGTGTGGCGGGGTGTGTGTGTTTTGGGGCAGGTTCATCACGGCGTTCTCGCAAGGCATAGACCTGGATATGGATCTGCGCACGTTGCGTGCGATACGCGTGTTGCGACCGCTCAAACTTGTCTCCGGCATACCGAGTGAGTAGCGTTTCAATACAATCGGCCAGCAAATCCAGCCGAAACGATCGAAAGAATCGAACGGGAATGCCTCGTCTCTTCTCGTTTCTTTCTTTTCTTCGTCCTGAATTCCTTTCACGTCCAACGGGTTTTTTTTTTCGTTCCCATTCGCGGTCTAGATCGCGGGATCTTTCGTAAAAAAATCGTTTGTCAAATTCCAGCCGTGATTTAAATAGCTAGCTCAGTTTTGATTGCTGTGGACATCGACTGTAGTTACGTTAGAAGCAACGCGATTCGATGCGTATGTATGTGGAACGGAGAGATTTTTTCCCGCGGAATCAGAGAAAAAAAGAAAAGTGAAGAACAGAGAAGGCGAGGAGAAGAAGAAGAGAAAAGGTTCGGTGCTCGAGGAACGCGCGTCGCGGCCAATTTGGAAACTTTCCCGCGTCTGGAATTCGGATACTTCGTGGATCGACTGGATCCGTTCCTCGGAACGTTTCGCGTTCGTCGATGCGATGGTTGGCCGTACACGGATTCGTTTACGAGCGTACCGACGAACACGTTTCGGACGTTAAAGTTCGTAGATCAGTGTAGTAAGTTTATTGCAAGTATATTACCATACATACATATATATATATATATATATATTATTATATATTTCTATATCTATATATCTACACGTAGATGCCTTGCAACGTTAGAACGATTATGTTGTTTATGTAGCACCACCCAAATAGATATCTTTTGAGAGTGCTGTATGCTGTGTCTATGTAACGACGAAGTATCCCAATTGTTTGGCCGCTGGAACGTTTGCGATCGCACGTTAATAACCGTGACATTGATGTAGTAAAGAAAGGGGAATAACAGTGAGAACACAGGAAGCCAGTCGAGGACGTTGCTCGCGATATAGAGAGAGACTGACGGCGATAGTCCAGCCTCGGTGATTCCGCGATTGGTGTCGATCGATCACGAAAACGGGTGAAAAAAAAAGCGCGCGCTATTCCGCGAGCACGATTCCCCGAGCAACGAGCAATGATAGAAAGAACGTAAAACAGATCGATTGATAGACGCGTGAATCGCTCGGAGAGGGCGGTGGTAGGGCCTAATTACTCCTCGCCAACTTTTCTGCGAACAGGTCTCCAGGTGGTGCTCAAGTCTATTATCAAGGCGATGGCTCCGCTTCTGCAGATCGGCTTGCTGGTGCTGTTCGCCATCGTGATATTCGCCATCATCGGCCTCGAGTTTTATTCGGGAACCCTGCATAAAACGTGTTACAGCATCCGGGATATCAGTGAGTAGAACATCGGGGAAACTAGCGTTAATCAATTTGTCGAAACGTCGAAAGATACGGATATATTTGTCGATAATTTAATTTAATTTAATTTAATTTAATTCATGCGGGTGAGATCCCATTTTTACAACATTTGATTTAAAACGTTACGGCACACCAATACAATAATAATCAAATGCGGTAAATGAGATACAACAATTACAAGAATAGAATTCAGTTAGATATAAAAATACATTGGTACTTCACCTAATAATGATAAAAATAACTATGTTACCCTATCATAGAGAGACCTAAATTTACTTATGTTAAGCGCGAAAATGTTAATTTTGTCGTTCCAATTATTTGTCAAAGTGCAAATTCTATTAATCGGGTCTCTGGTATCGAAGGAGAATAATATTGGCGAATAATTGCGAACGAAGGACATCGAGTTCCCGATGGTTGGATCGAGTGCGAAGTGGTCTGACGGTGTTTTGTGTTGTAGATTTTATCATGAAGGACGGCGAACAGCCGAGCCCGTGTAACACGGACAACAAAATAGAGGCGCCGTTCGGGGCCCACGTGTGCGACGCGAACGTCTCGACGTGCATGGATCACTGGGAGGGACCAAACTTCGGCATCACCAGCTTCGACAACATCGGATTCGCCATGCTCACTGTCTTCCAGTGTATCACTATGGAGGGCTGGACTGCCATATTGTACTGGGTAAAGCAAGAAATATGTCCTTCAGTGTTGACAATGAAACAAGTTCTCTCTGTTTTCCTACGTTCCCGCGGTTTAAGACGACCCGTGGTGCCCTGCACGGCCCGGTGCTTGGCGCTGTTACGTTCCGCGTCGTGGATTTTCTTTCTTTTTCGATCCTGACACGTGCAGAGTGCTCTGAAGCACACGCTGTCCAGACTTGCATACCTGTGTCACGGTTTGTTTGGGTACCAAGAACGGGAACGGTTGAAGATACATTATTTTAACGGAAACTTAGACGTAATGCAAATAGAGAAGTAACTATGGTCGCGAAAGTAAAGGATGTAACAGCACGGAACCCTAGATGTCAATTTTCGATCGATAATGTCGCAATTTTCAAAGTTTGCGCTTCACCGTTCCGTCGAGTCGACGAACCTCGCGACTCCTTGGTTGTATCTTGTTATTGGTAAACCTTCGTTCCCGACGCACAAACCTCAACCGTTTCGCTCGAATCCCGCGAAAATACTTTGGAAAGCGTCGATTCGACGAATATGTTCTATTTTCCGTGTCATTCTATACCGTACCTTTTTCCGATTGCCTGCCCCATTCACTCTTTTTCCATACGTTTTCGATCTAAATGTAACCACGTTTCGTAACCGTTCTTTTTCTCGTTGTCGATCATTCCCTTCTATGTGTCGTATTTATTTGTCACTGTATCTCTCTCTCTCTCTCTCTCTCTCTCTCTCTTTCTATTTCTATGTATCTCTTTCTCTCTCTTTGTCTCTCTGTGTTTGCCCGATAACAGTTTGGCTTCCGCCGTTTCTTTTTCGTTCGCCGGAACGAAGAAGAGAAGCGCTTGCAGATGTTTACAGCTCTAACACTGACGTATATGTTCACCTTGCTCAGTATAACACTGTCAGTTTCAGCCCTCTTTGCAAATCTTGGTGTTGATCGTATTATATCTTTCTACGCTTCGTTCTGTAACCTGCTGGAATCCGACGAGCACCGAACCGCGAATACTTTCGGAGAGAACGATCTCGACCGGGAGCGTTGGTTCTCCTCTGGTTCCGTGCAGGATCATCGATACGTTTCACGTGTCGATACGATCGCGTTTAACGGATCGCGTCCGGAATCGCTTAACGAGAAACGTCACTGCGAGCTCTATGAAAGCTTGATTGTCCTTTTATTATTATTATTACTATTTATTAAACGGACAATAACCCCTCTGGTATAAGACAATATATAAGTATCAAAATTATAGTATAATACCTAGAGTAGTATAGAGATTAAAATATACGTAAACATGTAGAAAGAACCACATTCTGTCGTTCGAATCGGTTGACCAGTGCCGTTTCCCGCGACGATACAATGAACGATTCGAACTCCTAGCGATCGATAATAGATTGACGCGTAGAATGTTGTGTACCCGTTGCGTTCAATGATCGATCGTTACGCGGTTACGATTGTGTGTGTGTGTGTGCGTGTGTGACGCTCTTGGCAGCACGTACAACTGGATTTACTTTATACCATTGATCGTCCTTGGCTCATTCTTCATGCTGAACTTAGTTCTCGGTGTTTTGAGCGGGTGAGTACATTCGTTCCTCTCGTCTCGACCTTCTATCTCGTCGTATGTTCACGCGCCCTCCCTCGATCTCGACGCCGTACCCTTCTTCGCGATACAGTGGGCGCTCGCGATGACGGAGTTTCAAAGTGTGGCGAACAATTATTATGATTATTATTGGTGTAAACGGGCATTGCCCTTTAGTACAATAGTTACCAATTTTGTCCCAGGTAAGCGGGACCTTCTTGTAGGAACAGTAATAATTCAATGCTGAAGATAATAGTTTCAATTTAGGTTTAGCTTCCCACGATACGTTCGATCACGGTAGATCGTTCCAACGAATCGATCAAACCACGCTTCGAAACGCCATTCGTCGACTCGCGTCTACTCCGTGTCGTGCCGGGCTTCCGCGATATTCCTTACCCCCCACCGAAAACACAACCGGATCATCATCCTTCTTTCTTTTCCGTCAGGGAGTTTTCTAACGAAAGAACACGCGTCGAGAGGCGGGCGGCTTATCAGAAAGCAAAGAGAAAGCGTCTGTTCACGACTGCGTTCAGTGCTTACTTGAAGTGGATCACTCAAGCAGGTCTCGAAACGATCGATCTTTCCCCGAGTTTATCGCCCCGGTAGCCGTTGTGTCGCTCCCCCCGCTTCGAGTGACGATTCTCGGTGTACGAAACCCACCGAGAACCGAGCCGCGTAGCAGTAGCGAAAACTTTGATACATAGACAGGCCAGTCGCCGCGAGACGCACAGTATTAAGGCCCATTTATACACATCCGGGACGTGTCCGATCGGGGTCCGTCCGTTATACTCCTCCAGGCCGTGTCCGCCCACGAGCAAAGTTGGCTTCCACTAGGGGGAAAAAAAGGGCGTAAGAGAAAAACCTCCTACCACTTGATAAATTTATTTCAAGTACTGAAATAAATATTAAATCGAATGTTAATTCGGCATAAATTTCAATAATTCCTGATACCGAATTTTAAGAGGTCCATCTCCAACGACACTTTTTCCTTTAGCGGAAGCTGAGTTTGCTAGCGAGGGTACGTCGCACCAACAAAGCCCGATGTATATAAATGGGCCTTAAGCCAGTATTCCCTTCACGTAGCGCCAGCAATTCCCTCGCCCCTACGACGTATTTTTTTTTTTTTTATTAGCCGCGATAACGCTTCCGCCGTGCAATAGCTCGAACGGATGATCGCGCGCAATACGGCAAGGGTACGTTCCCGCTGAACGCTCGCTAGAGTAAGATTTCGTACGCAGCCTTTGTCTCGCGCACCAGGGGGAGGGGGTAGAGGCATTATTCGTCTCGAAAACGAGCTTTATTCGCCGTGTAACCGCTCAATCATGGATCCTGTAACGCTTGTAGAGAGTTTGCAAAGGAGAGAGAGAAGGTGGAGAACCGGCAGTCGTTCCTGAAATTACGGAGACAGCAGCAGCTCGAGCACGAACTGATCTGCTACCTGAACTGGATCTGCAAAGCAGGTTAGAAAGCCAAAATCGCAAAGCCCCTTTAAGCTAGTGTCCAAGACCCATCGAGCTAGAGAATTTCCTTGGCAGTCTTCGCCGACCAATAATTTTACGCGTTGTCGACGCATTTGTTTCTCGTTGATTTTTCGACTAAACGATGGCTGTGATTTCTAGAGGAGGTAATACTCGCGGAAGAAAGGACCACGGAAGAGGAGAAGCTGCACATATTAGAAGGTTCGTGATTGGATTCGGAAGAATCCTCTATTCTCGAACCGCTAATTTCGATCGACCACGGAAACGAGTAATTTTCTTTGCAGGAAGAAGAAGAGCCGCGGCCAAAAAGAAGAGACTGAAGAACCTTGGGAAAAGTAAAAGCACGGACACAGAGGAAGAGGAGGGCGATGACGACCAGGACGACGGTGAGTCCTGTTTCTTCGGCTCGTACTTTCGAGGTAGCCCCAAATTTTGTTCCCCATCTCGAGATAGACGCGTTACCAGACGTGATACCAGATTCGACGGTTTCCGACGTTATCGCTTTCCGAAATTCTCCTTGCGGCGTTTTACCTGCCATTAACAGGTTGTTTTACGCGTTTCATAATCATCGACATCTTTACTAACATCATGGTCTCGCGAGCGGTCATCTACTTGTAGTCTCTTGTTCGCTTGATTCGAACAATTCGATTCGACCCGATAAAAAACGTTGAACGACAGCTCGCGGGACCACCGAACCAATTGCTAATATCTATTTCTTCCACTTTTAATATCTATTTCCGATCGGAAAGAGAACGATTCGATTCCCCAGTACCTGACGACGATCCCCACTATCAGATGCTCCTCTTGTTTCAGAGCCTAAGAAAAAACTGAAAGGTAACTACAACTGTCGATGCAGCAACTCGCAAAGAGCGACGCAAAAACAAGTCTGTGTATATTCCTAACTTTATCTTCGTAACTGTTTCCTTGTGTTTTCGTTTGAGAGGCCCTTTCGTACACGCGAACACACACGTATACGAACACAAATACAGACACGTACACGCGTAAATTGCGACGGTATGCTGGCGCGTAATCGACTTTGCCGCAGAGCATACATTGCGCAACCAGACGAAACAATTGTCAAGTAGTTAGAGTACATACATGCACGGACTGTCCGTGTAAAAATTACAAGACAATCCGTGCACATACTACATGTACGTAACGCTCGAATGCGCAGGCTGTGCATCACAGAGAGCATGATAGAAGCGTGTTCGAACAGAGTCGTGGGATCATAGATCGCTCCTGTACTCTCGAGAATTGTTTACCACAATGTGTTGTCCAGGAATTGCGGCAAGCTCCGTGGACGATCGAGACGCCGATTAATTTGGTTTCTTTTAGGAGCTGCTTCTGTTGGCTGATGTTGCTGTACACTCGTGTATATACATATATGTCTGTGTCGTCTTTATCAAATCGCCCGTGAGCATTCGCGCGGGAGAAACGGGGGGATCGTTAAAATAACGTCTAGTTGGAAAACGGTCACGCGTGATACGTGTCGACGACGTGCAGCGAACGCTCCGGGCGAAAATTGAGTGTCCATGTGTCTTTAGGCCCACGGTACCACGGAGTACCGATTATTGTATCCAGCGTGTATAGACATTGTCGTAGTTGATGTAACGACGAGTTCTCGTCCGAATATCGTAGAACAATTAGAAACGTGAAACGAGATAATCGACTCGACCGAAAACTAGTCGTCCCAGAAATAGGTCCCGTCCCCATAGACAACGACCGACAGACAGACAGACAGATTCGGTCGAAGTACTCACACGACTAGCGATAGATTAGCCACACGCATCGCCGATCCATACACAGAACCACCCGCTTATTAGAATACCGCTTAGATAATAGATTCGTCTCTGTTCTATGTCTGTATACCGATATCGCGAACGATGAACCAGAGATCATCGCGGATCTCCCAGTCGAATCGGACGGTAATCGGTATCGCGAAGGAAAGATTCGAAAACGCAGTACGATCATGGTTACGCGGAACGACTACGGCGAACCAGTTCGAAATTCGAAAATTTGATCGAAGATATATACACGATCGATCGACTGGCATCGCGGAACAACGGCCCGACGATTACGCTCGCTGATCGGTCGTTAAAACGATTCGTTTGTGGTTTACAGGGTACTCGAGATCATCCTACATCAAGTCGAGGGTGGAGGACAAAGGTACCTGCGCGCAATTCTGGCGGGCGGAGATGAGGTTCAGGTTTTGGATCCGAAAGTCCGTGAAATCGCAGAAGTTCTACTGGTTCGTTATCGTTCTTGTGTTCTTCAACACCGTGTGCGTAGCCGTCGAGCATTACGGTCAGCCGCAGTGGCTTACCGATTTTCTCTGTGAGTACGATACGTCGATCGTGTTCACTGATGTAATCGAATGTCATCGAAATAAACCGTTTCGATTCGTTCTGTATCGTTCGCAGACTTTGCGGAGTTCGTGTTCCTGGCGCTGTTCATGATGGAAATGTTCATTAAAGTGTACGCGCTCGGCCCTCGCACATACTTCGACTCGAGCTTCAATCGTTTCGACTGCGTCGTCATCTCGGGATCGATCTTCGAAGTGATCTGGTCCGCGTTGAAGTCCGGATCATTCGGTCTCTCCGTCCTACGTGCCCTTAGACTCCTGCGAATTTTTAAGGTCACCAAATACTGGAAGAGCCTGAGGAACCTCGTAATATCGCTGCTCAACTCGATGCGTAGCATCATCTCCCTGCTCTTCCTGCTCTTCCTCTTCATTCTCATATTCGCGCTGCTCGGCATGCAGCTGTTCGGTGGCCAATTCAATTTCGATTACGGCACGCCGCCCACGAACTTCAACACCTTTCCCATCGCGCTGCTCACTGTCTTCCAGGTAAGCTCTGCCTCTGTTCTCTATGCGTTAACGATTCGACGAGCCGTAGCTCTAGCCACAAACGAGATATCAGAATAGGCCTGACATCTTACGGGACTTGGTGACCCATGAAAATCGCGGAATGAAATTCTGAAACGGTACGGGAGTTTCTGACTCCCCGAAGCATGGGACAGAAAATTACATTGCATGTTAGGTCTATCCTTATATCTCGTCTGTGCTCTAGCATACGAAGAAAAGAGGACACGTGACTTGGTCTTTTCTTCGAGTCGAGGTAGAATAACGAAAAAACGAGATCGAAGTAGAAGTAACAATCGATACTGAGCGAACAATAGAAATTCGTTTAACGATGACTTTTATTGAACGACAGATCCTGACCGGAGAAGATTGGAACGAAGTGATGTACCAGGGTATCGAGTCGCAAGGTGGTCACAGGAGGGGCATGGTGTACTCGCTCTACTTCATCGTGCTGGTGCTCTTCGGCAACTACACGCTGCTGAACGTGTTCTTGGCTATCGCCGTCGACAATCTGGCGAACGCACAGGAGCTGAGCGCCGCCGAGGACGAGCAGCAAGTCGAGGACAAGGAGAAGCAGGCTCAGGAACTCGAAAAGGAAATCGAGTCCCTGCAGAAGCCCAAAGACGGTAACGCGCCCAAAGTGGAAATCTGCCCTCCGAGTCCGAACCAGAATTTGTGAGTACCTACTGTTGTGCTAAACCGGGGAAAGAGCAAGGTAATCGATTGATTCGTTATTGTGATTTCAGCAAAGACGGAAAAGGTGGGAAACAGTCGTCCGAAGAGAAGAAGCAGGATGAAGAAGATGACACGGGACCAAAACCAATGCTGCCATACTCCTCCATGTTTATACTGTCCCCTACGAATCCGTAAGTCTCGATCGACCCATCGAGAATCACGTTCGACGATTGGTTCTGAAAAGTGCAGCAGAGTGACTTAATGTCGATTTCGTTTCGCAGCATACGAAGGGCCGCCCATTGGGTCGTCAACCTGAGGTACTTCGACTTCTTCATAATGGTGGTGATATCGTTGTCGAGTATCGCGTTAGCCGCCGAAGATCCCGTTTGGGAGGACTCGCCGAGGAACGAGGTTCTGAATTATTTCGACTACGCGTTCACCGGTGTCTTCACCGTCGAGATGATACTGAAGATCATCGATCTCGGCATCATACTTCACCCGGGCTCGTATCTGCGCGAGTTCTGGAACATTATGGACGCAGTGGTGGTGATATGCGCCGCGGTTTCGTTCGCCTTCAACATGACCGGTAGTTCCGCCGGACAGAATCTCTCGACGATCAAGTCGCTGAGAGTGCTTCGAGTGCTCAGGCCGTTAAAAACGATTAAAAGGGTGCCGAAGCTGAAGGCGGTCTTCGACTGCGTGGTGAACAGTCTGAAAAACGTCATTAACATTCTCATAGTGTATATATTGTTCCAATTCATTTTCGCTGTAATCGCGGTGCAGCTGTTCAACGGCAAGTTCTTCTACTGCACTGACGAGAGCAAGTATACGGAACAGGATTGCCAGTGAGTATTCTAATCCTTGGTACTGTCCTTACCTTCTTCTGCTTCTCTTCGACGGTCCGTATCCACGACGAACGACACATCCTTGAGTTCTCTGTTTATTAATTATTAACCCCTTGCCCTACGATTTTCTTGACGTCTGCAGACTCCGAGATTACAGTATTTACATAAACGAAAGGAGTTCTGTACTTATCGCAACTGTACTTTTACTGTAAAAGTGAAATATTAACACCAGCAACGTGGCATTTCACTTCGACTCAAAGAAAACCGAATAATATTCTTCTTTGTTGAATCAATTTTAAAATCGTGAACACGAGTCTGACACGATGTTATAGGGCAAGGGATAAATCGAACGGTTTGGACGTCTCTCACGGTAATTCGATGTGTCCTCGCAGGGGTCAATATTTCGTTTTCGAAGAGGGCGCCATGCTGCCGGAACCGAAGAAACGCGAATGGCATACACAGTGTTTTCACTACGACAACGTGATGGCCGCGATGCTAACGTTGTTCGCGGTGCAGACCGGCGAGGGTTGGCCGCAGATCCTGCAGAACTCGATGGCGGCCACGTACGAGGACAAGGGTCCCATCCAGAATTTTCGTATAGAGATGTCCATTTTCTACATCGTCTACTTCATCGTCTTTCCATTCTTCTTCGTCAACATCTTCGTGGCCTTGATTATCATCACGTTCCAGGAGCAAGGAGAGGCCGAACTGCAAGACGGCGAAATCGACAAGAATCAGGTTGGTTCGTTGTCTAGAGGATCGAAGAACCGCGATCGAATCTACGATTAATCGCTTGCTGTTCCGTTCCAGAAATCTTGCATAGACTTCACGATACAAGCTCGACCGCTGGAAAGGTACATGCCGAAAGAGCGCAACAGCGTAAAGTACAAAATATGGAGGATAGTGGTATCGACGCCGTTCGAATATTTTATCATGGGTCTCATCGTATTAAACACTTTACTACTCATGATGAAGGTAAGTGTCCACGATTCGTTTCCCCCCTCCAACCGATATCGTCGCGAAGACAGAAACACGGAGTTTCTTCGTCGGCGTCTCGACTTCGAATACCGTTCGCGAGGCATTAGACGCGAGCGACCGGCCGATGGAAGAAATTCCATTCGAGTCGATCGTCCGGTTTCCGTGCTCGACTTTCGTGCCCTCCGGATAACGTTTCTACTCCCCCCATTACCCCCTCGATTGATGCGCGCGATCGACTCTCCTCGCACCTTTCGTCCAGATACGTTCGCGTTTCGGACAACAGTTTAAACCAATCCAAATGCAGCCCAAAGTCGCCGATCGCGGGAATTAACGAGATCGTCGACGTGAATACGTGGTGTTCGACAAACGTGCACATAGGAGTGTTCGAACTGACTGTAAGATATCACGTTATATCTGTACGAGGACATTGTTGTTCTTGCCTGCCAATTTATTTATCGCTCTCTGTATAATTGTCATCCTTGTATATCCATTGGTACGTGTACACAGCTGTGTTGAAAACTCTTGTATCCTTAACCACCCCTCTGAAAACCAGCCCCAAAGGTCCTTCTGTCTTCTCTCCTTGTTTCGTCGTTTCGAATCCGTCGTGATTCATATCTCGATGCTTTTTCTATTCTCTGCTCCTTCTTTCGTTCCCGAATCGTGACGCTTTATTTTTACGTTGAACGTGCGCGAGTGCCTCGATCCTGGTATCGTATAGTATCGGCACTCGATCGCGCTTATTTCTCTCGAGGTTTGACCATACATTTTTCTTTCGCTTTCGATGGTGTTACATTTCCGTTCTGTAATCCTTTACGTTCATCTTGTGTGTTTGGTCGTTTAATTTTCCACCCATCGGTGTCTTCTCTATTCCTCCCGTCCCCTCTCTCATTGCATGGCCGCTGCTGTGTCCTCGTTTCGATATTAGACTACTCGAAGGACCCGCGGAAGGAACGATTATCGAGCATCGTTCCGCTCCCATAGTCGCATAAACACACACATACACACGAAATGCGTCCGACTCGTACGCCTCGACAAGCCCATGTTTGAACTGGTGGCGGGGTTCGAGAGGCGTTGCACAAACGACTGGCTTGATCCAATCGACGTTTCGACGTGAAACGAACACAGCCGAATAAAGGAGAAAAGAAAAATGCTCTTTGGCATACGAGAGCCCTGCACGCGAGTCCACCTGTTTTAAAGCACTCTTTTTTTCGACCTTTGCTCTCTCTATCTATCTATCTATCAATCTATTTCTTCCTTTTCTCTCTTTTCTTCACTTTCGCGATGGCTGCAAACGCACAAAGGGCTGGCCGAAACC
Organism: Dufourea novaeangliae; assembly: GCF_001272555.1. Taxonomy (NCBI): domain Eukaryota; kingdom Metazoa; phylum Arthropoda; class Insecta; order Hymenoptera; family Halictidae; genus Dufourea; species Dufourea novaeangliae. The sequence continues at coordinate 662,154 of NW_015373960.1, read as the reverse complement.
GTATCCCTAACGAGACCAGTACGCTCTGACTTGTCCGATCGTAGAGACAGGATCGGGACCGAGAAACAGCTTGATTCACCATGCTTCGCGATTCGATCGATCGATCCGCCCGAGTAGTACACACAATTGCTGTATCGCGCTGCGACACGCGCGACGTTCGTTATTTTATCTTGTTCGTTTTTTTGTTTCATTTCATTGCCCGACACACGTATTGCCTGTGGACGCAAGGAATGTTACCGAATCACTCGTACACACGTACTTGCACAAGATCTTGAGAATGGAACGCACAACATGGGTGGCACACGAGATGTTTGAATGTCCGTCGAAGGAGAAAGAGACTAGACACTCGTTCCATCAAAGATTTTTTTGTTTACACGGTCGAACCGATGGATGTTTAACACTAACCGTACCGATCGCTGGTCAAATGAGCGGTTTTAATTACGGTACAAGTTGGTATACAGGGTGTCCCAAAATAACTTCGACTCCCAGAAAAGAGGGGTTTCTGGGATGATTTGGAACGCCTTTTTCGCCAAGGAAAAAGTTGTTTCAAATCATCCCAGGAACCCCTCATTTCCAGAAGTCGAAGTTATTTTGGGACAGCCTGTATAAAAGTCACGTTACGGTCAGTGTTGATGGTTCGCGAGTCACGAGGTCTTGGTCTCTTTGTTCGAAGGCACGTAAATGTTCCTAACACACACGCATCGTGCGAAAATATCGCGTTTGCACCAATCGCGTGCCGGCACAAAACATATATATGTATGCAGGTTCACGTATACCAACGCCTCGCATGCTGGCTGCTCGCAAAACGGCGCAACGACTCGGCTGGACCGAGTTCGAGCCAATTGACACGAGACTGACTCATCCACTGAATGTGTGTGTGTGTTTGTTTTCGTTTTACACCAACGACTCGACCAACGTCGAGATGAAAAAAAAAAATCGAAAACGGAGGAACGCGTATCGTTGCCTCACGGCGAGGACATGCATTACGAATCTCCACCTTATTAATTTTTTTTCTTTTAACCATCCAGTTCGTTAGCTCGCTACCATTCGGGTGATCTTGATTCCTTTTTTTGGTTCTTCACCTTTTCGTTTCCTTTCACCGTTCATTTGCCGTAGCGATTAGTCGCTCTTCCTCTCGTTTCTCGCGACTCGTACTGCTCCATACACCAAACTCTTTCATATATATATATATATATATCTATCCACCCAAAAAACCGATCCCGGCGTGAACCATCGAGAAGCTGAACGAACGTTCCAGCTACTCGATGATCGCGCGTCAGACTCTGTTCAACCTACGTTCGAACCCTTTGATCGATAGTGGATAGTCGGTTACACCAGTACGAACATCCAATTATCGTTCGACGCGATCTCATCGAGTCGAGAACGCGTGTCGGTCGTGCCATATGGCCGTACTGGTGTAACCCCTAGTACACACACCAGCAACACGTAATGTACAGTACTCTGTAAAGCCGTCCTCACTCACCCTGGCAATATAAAAGAGAAAACAATCTCTTTAATGTCATCGTTACGCCGTACACACCCGGTAGGGTCGTACAGATACACGTATCTAGGTTAACGCTAATATTATACACCTATGTATGTGGATCCCCTTTCTCTCTCCCCTCTCTATTTCTCCCCCCTCTATCTCTCTTTCTCTGTCGACTAAAAGCCGCCGCTCTATAATAGTAGATATGTATACCTATATAGACACGTAATATAACTTACAGATTTTTACGCTGTATTTTATGCGTATCGTATGTACAGGGTGTCGCGCCGCGAAAGAAAGAAGGCTTCCCGTTTCGATTAACACTAGAACTACCGACGATAATCGCATATTTGCTTCGATCGCTGGATAAACGTGGGAAACTTTTGAAAATTTAGAAATTGATTAATTTCTTCACTCTTATATCGTAATAAAAGGTGCAAAAGATCGGAGAAAATGTATTGTCATAACATTTTAATCGTCGTTATAAAAGTGTATCGACCAGTCATTTTGACTGGTTTGATAGTTCTAGTGTTAAACACGTCTGACCATCAACGGACCAGTTACTTGGATCTTTCTGGCGACCGTTGGTCGACGAAACACCTTCAACATACGCGTTGTTTTCTTGACAGCGATCCTATTGTTCGAGTTAAATTCAATTGACGATCGCAGCTAGCGACAGGGAGAGCGAACTTTTCCCTTTTTCCATACCGGGATTACGCGGGAGAAAGGTGAGATCGCAGTGACGCATCGCACGTCACCGTCATCGTTACTGTCGCGTCCGTGTCCGCGTCCGCGAGAACACACGCGATCCTTATACGCTTGTACGTATGTTTGTCTGTCTCTGTCGGCCGTGTGTTTGTCAGTGTATGCATTGCAGTTCCATCGGCAAAGCGACGCGTACAAGAACACGCTGAAGTACATGAACATGTGCTTCACGGGGATGTTCACCGTCGAGTGCATACTGAAGATCGCCGCTTTCGGCGTGAGGGTAAGCTCCACTATGCCAACAAATCCCTCATCGAAACAGATTATCGAGAAACCGTATACCTACGCGCTTAGAGACCGGCCGGCTGGAGCTTGCGACGGTTTCGAGCCGGTTCTCGACCGGAAACTGATACCGCGACGCTCGAATCCTATCAGTTCCGTCGGCCGATTCTCCTCGAGTAAGGATCGACGAGCCCGACGTGAACATCGAAGAAATTCTATAGAAAGAAAATCGTCGCGGTATCAATTAAATTTTTCTTTTTAAAAAAAAAAAAAAAAAAAAAAAAAAAATTAGAGCGTTATTCCTTTTTCGTTTAAAGACCGGTATCTTGTCGACTCAAGAACACGGAAACATCCTTGTATCCTAAAGATACGCGAATGCGCGAGTATATACGTGTATGCATAAGCGGGTTTTACTTTATCGTTGGAAAACCTTTTGTGTCCAGACATGGACGCTCCAGCATTTTTACTTTTGTTGCTTCTCGTTCCTTCTGGTAACCTGATTTCGCGGAAATGTTATTTCGAAACGTCGCCGATTCGTTTCGACAAAGGGACAATCGAACGTTTTTCTCGTGATTCGAATCAACGAACTGACTCCACCGGACGCGCTCGGCTCTATACACGACTCGAACGAGATGCGCGTACATACACGCGCATTCCTCGATCAACGAAGACACCGACCAGGCCGCCAAACAAGCCCAGAAGAATCTTAACAACGTTAAATGAAATTCGTAATTATACGAACGTCGCTTCATTCACGGCCTGGTGATATCTTCGTCGCACTCGGAAGCTTTTGATTCGACACGAGACTCCGGAGGAGGTTCGGTACCACAGTCGCGAAACGGTCCGAACTTCTCGAAATTCGTAGAATCTGATTTGATCACGGCCATACCTCTAACGAGAACGGAAGCGAGCTCAAACGCGAAGAAGGTGATAATTTAAATATTAAAAATTATAGTAAATTTAATAATAAGAAAACCGTGCTTCGCTGTTGGGCTAGCTTCCAGAAGTATTCTAGTCGATCTACGCAACACACGTACACACGCACAACGCAACACTAAATCACACCGATCATCAGTACCCATCAGACACGAAATGAAAACGAAGCGTCAACACTGTTACGTCGGTTATTTTCCGTTCGATCTTTTTCTCTGTCATCGTTTTCTGGCTCTTTTTTCCTTTCGTTTCCGAACATATTTACTCCCACGAGGATCCGTGGAACAGGGGGAATCGCCGCCTCTAGGAAGCAAATCCGCCAGCAAGGACGATACACAAGCAACCCACGAAACCCCCCGTGCATGCTCTCCGTCTTGTTGCATCCGCACGTGATCACTGCACGTTGATAATGGTTTTTTTTTTATCCTTGCATGCGTACACCGCGGCTCTTGCGTCGTGCATCGATACTTCTTGGATTCTCTTCGTGATTCCGCGACTGGAAGACAGTCCGTTCGTTCAGTCATGCAATAAAGAAGAAGAAAGAGAATCCAGGGAACGATCGAAGCGCATCGCGAGGGATTTACATGTTGTTGCATCCGATTGCGTGTTATGAACTAACAAAGATTAGCATTCCGGTCGCGTTTCGATGTTCGCTGCCGGAATTCCGAGCAGGGATCGTCGTCGACGAAACGCAGAGCCGAAGGTCCGTCGATTTTCGGACACGACGAAGTACGGAAATCCCGAGAGCTTCCGTTTTCCCGCCACACGCATGCAGTTCTATCATCGCCGAAAAAGGCCGGTTATTAATTCCACAATCACACAAACTCGCCACACGTACACACACGCAAGGATCGAGCACCGTTTCGCGCGCAGAAACGGCGTTGAAGATCGGTTAGACTCGTTCGGTGGATAGTTTGGGGGGGGTGAACGGATTGCTCCGACTTCGAACTGTTCCTCGGTGGAAAGAAGGGAACGCCTAATCGTCGAACCACCTAAACGCCGAAAATTCGTCGAAAACGAAACAACTGCGACGACTATTCGATGTATAATATCTTCCCCGATCGATTTCGCTCGACGAGCAAACAAACACGCGTGTTAAATTAAATGCCTGTCTGCGATCCGTTTCCCTTTCGTTCTCGGTGTTTCGGGGACGAGGTATCGTCGAGGTTTCCGCGAAGAATACGAAGAACGCAAACGCGCCGGAAAGTTGACGAAGTAACCCCGTTGGCGAAGACGAATTCGAAGCTGGTCGGGCGAATCGAGTAAACTTTCTTTCGTCGCTTCGAGCTTGTCCGCTGTGTTATTTACACGAACCACTGTTATCCGAAAGAAGTTCGACGGGAAGAAAGTTTGCGCGATCCGTCCCGCGGAACGAAAGAAAAAAAAATGGAATAACGAGGGTAAAGTAATATAGCAACGATCGACGCGATATCGAAGAAACAGCTCGTCTAGGAAGTTTGCGAAATTCGGTGAAGTCGTCGAGGTTTCGCGCGATCGTAGTTCAATTAAGGGGGTTCGATAAAGAGATTGGTTTAATACTTTCTTCGCAATAAATTCCCAAAAATTCGTTCATTTTCCGTTTACACCAAACTCCCCCCTTAAAACGTGTTCGAAAGTTTGATTTTTCTCGTAACGATAATAATCGATCGAAATCGATCGTAGCTTAAAGAATAGATATGATTCTAGAGACGAACGCAGTAGTGCGGGCAACGATGCCGAATCTTGGCTTGTGTTACGTTTGTGTGTTGGGTGTATTTTGTAGTATCACGAGGCGCCGCCGACTCTATTGGACACCTTGACCGTCGTGAACTTGATCGTCACCCTCCTTTTCCTCATTGAGTGCATCCTTAAACTCGTCGCCTTCGGATGCAAGGTATAGAAAAAGCCTCTTAATCACTCACTCCACTCTAACTTCAATCACACGCAACTGTATTACATAGGATAGAGTCTACTAATTTTACGTTCTTCCCTTTTTTTTTTTTTTTTTTTTTTTTTTTTTTTTTTCACCTTTCTACCTCTTACCCGATGGGTCATTGTTCGCGTTACGGGTTTCAAGCGATAATTCGCGAGCAATCATAATAGCAAGCGGATCCGGAAAAAAAGCCACAATGTCGCGATCGAGAACGAAACGTCTAAGCTTTGCGTTCCGCGATTCGACATTTAAAACGCGCGAAAAACGGATCAAGCATTGGGAAACAATTGGGAAAGTACGATCCCCCTATGTTCTTTGATCTGTTTCAGAGAGAAAACGGGCAAACGAGATTTAATCGCTGGACTCTGCAAACATTTTCGTCCTCGTGTAACCCCTCCGTACGAAAACGTTCGTCTTGTAATGGTAGAACTATACGATTTCGATCCCGGTTTAAACGCTTGCCGATAAAGAATAGTTGCTTCGTATTTTATCGACCAAGAAATGATCGAGACCGCTTACTTCAAGACACCTGTCCTCCGCAAACACTTTACCTCTTGTTTTCACGCGTGCGTACTCTTTCGCGAGCGAAAGTCCGTGTCGCGGTATACATACATACATATACTTTTGAATCCGTCTCTCTATCTAGAGTATGTAGCTAGAGCAGGGTGGCGATAGTACCGAGAAGCTGGGATAAAGCCGAGATTGTTCACGCCGATACTCTTACTCGCTCGCATATTCTGAATCGTTCGAGGGAGGCGACCTCTTTCCTGTCCCTTTGGCCGAGGAAGATGATGATGATGATGATGATGATGATGATGAAAAGTAGAGCTTCCCCGTGAATAACCGTGTCTCCTTCCCCCCCCCCCGTCCCCGTCTAGTTTGCTCGCTATTACCGGCATGCTCCCGTAGATGTACATATACTTCTTTAGAGGAGATACCGTCGCTTCTACTTCGGCCGATCATCGATCAGCAAAATACGCGCGACTCGGGTATCTCGTAATCACCTCGAGACCCTCTCGACAGAGACCCTGCCTGCCAGATTGTTCCAGCATCTCCGACTGCTCGGCCGGGAAGAAATGAAATAGACAAATGTAGATGTGTAGATACTCCTGGTGTTTCGTTCTTTCGTCAACGCGACAGCTTCTCGCGTACTCTCCCCAGCCGTACCGTAGAGATTACACGTACGTGTACGTAGTAACTGTATATTCTGTGTGTGACAAGCTCTACCGATAACGTTGAACGCAACAGTTTAGATATCCGTGAGTCTCCTCCATATATACTTTTGCTCTAGACGTTTACTGAACTGTTTTTTTCTCCGCAATCGTTCACGATCGCGAGACACACTCGAGCAACGAAGAGATATGGCCTTTGCTACTCTCGATACACACCGTTTCAAAGCACGAATCTTCGCATTACTTTCGTTTACTCGTAATCAACATTTCCGTTCGTACAACGGTGCGTACTCACACACACACACACACACACACATACACATTTTACCATACATTTTAGCACACTGGACACGCAGAGATACACAGTACACGCAAACACACGACACACTCACGGGGAAAGATCGGAACCCGCACGCGGGACACGAGCTTTCCTTCTTCTTTCGCAAACTCGACTCGTAGTTTGTTCTTTAGCGTTAGTTAGCAGACATCTTTTACACACATGGTTGCCCTTCGAAGTTCGCTCGAACGCCTCGTCGGAACATCGTGCAGAGTCGAACGTTTACGGATTACCTACACTACCGGTCAAGAGTATGGGTTCGTAGTTCATAATTGATGGAACGGTATAATAATAATAATAATAATATTTATTTCCACGGGACAGTACATACACAAATCATTTCCAATCAGTTTTAGCGTATTACTTTTATCAAATCTTACTAGAATAATATTTTTCTCCTTTTTTAATCACCAGACCTGGTCCCATACTTGTGGTCGGTAGTGTATGTAGGTGGCAATGTTTTCGAGCAAAATTCGAAGGGACGTCAGGCAGGATCGATCTTGCGACCGTTTTCTAATCGATTTCTTTTTTCAATCCTTCGCGATCTAGAACTTCTTCAAGGACGCCTGGAACACGTTCGACTTCATCACGGTGATCGGCAGCATCGTGGACGCCCTCGTGATCGAATTCGGGGTACGTACAGCTTGAGCAACTACCGTCGTGATTCGCAGACGAGTAAATGTTCGGAACGACAAGTATGTAGTTTACGAGATAAAACGTAGCACACAATATCCAGATTACCGTTTAACTTGATCGAAGAAACCCGAGATACCTCCGATTTCCCGTTCTACTGTGTCGCCCACCAGTGTTGCTTGATTGTACATTTCGAGTGTTGTCTTTTCTTTGACACCTTTGCTGCTTCGTTAGTTACAGCAGAAGTGTATCAATTTACATCTACAGTATCTGTATCTATACATGTAATGTATATGACACGCTAGCAGACGAATCGAAAATATTATTCGAACCCCTACAGTTCTCATGTATTTATACGTAGCTTTATACTGCATTCATACGCTACACACCCACACTGTACATTGCCACGTTTGCACAGTACACGATCACTACAGTGTTCGCAGCATACATGCAACATCACGAAAAGAAACGTTCGAAGGTAAACGCCGAAAGCTCAGCTCGAGAGAATCTGGCCGTCTCGTTAGTTATTCGAGAGAAAAAAATAAACGTGTAGAATCTTGGCCGGAATTTCTAATGGACTTCGTGCCTTTTCCTTTCGAACGGTTCTTATTTCGTCTAGTAAGAAATTGGACCGTTTGAACGATCGACGTAACTACAGCACTTATACCCATCAAGTATATCTTTGTTCCTCTGTAGTAGAAGTATATTTAAGATCCGAAGTAAAATATCGTGCCACTTCCATATATTGCCGTAATTGAGCTCCAGTAAAAAGTCCGATATTATACAGGGTGTAACAAAAATGTCGTCCGACCGGGAAATGGGGCACTCGGGGAATGAATTGGAACAAGTTTTTCCTTAGCAACAATGTTATCCGAGACTTCATTAACGAAATATTAACGAAAAAAACAGCTGGCAAACTCGCGCTCTGATTGGTCGGGGTTTTTCGTTAATATCTGGGTAACGAAGCCTCGGATTACATTATTGCTAAAGAAAAACTTGTTCCAATTCACACCCCGAATGCCCCATTTCCGGGTCGGACAACATTTTTGTTACACCCTGTATATAGTTGTACGTCGATGCCGCTACGAGACTATCGAGTCGAGTTCACCCTTAAACCGCTTGTACTCCTAGTAGGTTGCCGAAGCCGGCAGATATTAAAGATACATAATGTACATACATACGTACGTATATCGTTGGCTAACTTACGTTTGGACGTTAAGGTAAGCCAAAGCGATCTATCCAAAGCTTCCGCGTACGTAAGACTGTGTTTTTTGCAAGCAGTTTCGACGCCAGACGGCTTCGTTCGTTTAATTGTACGTCAACGCTAGTTTTGCTCTCTATACGTATTCGCATATTAAGAGATCGGTGTGCGTGCCGTCCCGATCGATTCAATAATCTAGCAATATCGTGTTTTCTTGTAATAGGAGCGGTTTTCGAGTATGCCCAGTGGCGGCCAGCTAGGCGAAAAAAAGGTATAAATTTCGTCACATTCGCACCGTAGACGTAAGTGACGGTTATTCATCGGAGAAAATGGTATGATATTTTACGACTAATACCGATTACGACTCACGACGTACGACGTATGACGCACGACATACACGATTATTCTCCGAAAGACGAACGACCGCGCACGATTACCAGATCGTATCCGTTCGTCGACGTCGCGAACGTCCGCGAAACTTCGCGAGAATCGATCGAAACCGTCGACGGTTGTTCGTTCTTCGTTGCTACACGACCATTACCTACAAGATACACGAGGTATTCATACATATACATATATATTAAATACTCTCGACACGATAATACCTACATACATAGATATACTTGTTCCACACTTTTGCGCGCGTATACATGAGGACAAACGAACCTCGAATGGCATATGGATGCGGTATTAACGCACGATCCGGTATTTCCAAGCAAATGGGTTTAAGGTTTAACGAACGACGCGGTAACAGGTACGCGTCCAATCGCGATACTCGGGTGTCTCGATCAAATTTTCATATTCTCGCGTACGTAGATGAAATGGAATGCTATGAAATACTTGCAGCTGATTGGAACGGTGGGATGGGGAAGATTGAGGGCATTGTCGTTGAAAATTACAGGAAGATCCCAAAGTGTTTTATAGCTTCGTTCGTGCACCGAGACGGTTTCCGAGCACGTTCGAGGGACCGAACGCGCGAACCCTCGAACTCGCGACCTAAGGAAGTACGTAACGTTACACGCACGGAGCCAAGCCTGAATCGAGATAAGGAATCGGCAATTTTTTGGGGGTTAAGTGCAATTTCCTTTGTCCCCTACAGGAGAACTTTATCAACGTCGGATTCCTGAGGCTGTTCCGTGCCGCCAGGCTGATCAAACTACTCAGGCAGGGTTACACGATACGAATTTTACTCTGGACCTTTGTACAATCCTTTAAAGTAAGCTGGGATCCGTTCAGGCATGAAAAAAAAGAAACTCAAAAGTTTCGACGAATTTGTACACGGTGAATCAACTCGATGGTTTATTCTGTTTGCAGGCTCTGCCTTACGTTTGTCTCCTCATCGCGATGCTGTTTTTCATCTACGCTATCATCGGTATGCAGGTACGTAGCGCACCCTAGGAGAGTACCACGTTCAAATTTTGTCGTTGCCGCGATCCCGACTCGACGACGAGAGGATAGACAAACGATTCCTTGTCGGTCGTGTTTCGCGAAATTGAATATTTTCGAACCGACAATCATACCGAAACGATCATTTTCAATGGTGTCGAGAAGACAAACGATATATAGTTCACAGGAACGAGAATTGTTAAACGAGTCTCGCGGTTGTTATACTGGCGATTAGTGATCTATGGAATTCCGTTGTCAGGTCTTTGGAAATATATCGAACGATCCAGGGACAGCGATCGATGATCACAACAACTTTCAGTCCTTCTTCGCCGGTCTTATGTTGCTTTTTCGGTGAGTCGAGCAGCTAAACGCAGCAGGTTCGATACGCAATTGGGGTAAAGTGAAATCGTTAACGTTGTGCCTACCTACGAGACGGCTACCGATCCGTAAAACGAAACAGTTTCGTCCCCCCCCCCCCTCCCATTCCTCCCACAAAATGTGGAACCGAACATGAACGATCGGTAGCGAGTAACGATTGTTGGTAGAGTTTTGGGCTGTTGGCATGAGGTTTAACGAGAAGTAAAAGCTGCTCGACGTGTCAGTCTGTTGTAACTGAACCCCGCAGATTAGACATCCCATAGACAGTTGTTCCATAGAGATGCTTGTCCTAGATTGTTTGAAGTTGATCGCGTTACAGCGGTGTACTCGAGAGAACGGAAAGTCCCACGGTATAACGAGAACGCTCGAAGAATCAGGCAGCGTGGTATCGATACGGGGTCGATAAGGGGTCATGCTCAGTCAGGAGGCCGAAAAAAGAGTGTTCTTTGGGAATTTTTTTCTCAAAAACTATAAGACCTTTTTCAAAAAATATGTTTGTATTTCAAAGATTGCAGTTTCTCGATTATAAGGTAATTTTTTTATTTAAAAAGTATTTATTAGTAAATAAACGGTGAGCGATCTCTCGGACGTCTCTTCACAAAAAGTGGTCTGCCAAAAAGTGATCACTGTAACTTCGTAACGGTTCATCTGAAATTAAAGTTTCAAGTCAAGCTTACACTTATATAAAATGATCATTTTGTAACGCCTGTAACTCTGTCATTTTTAATTGGATTACCTTGTAACTTACACAGAATATTCTCGAGATGTACTTAAAGAAAACGTAGAAAGTGAAAAATCGATTTTTTGAAAATTTCTAACCGAACATGACCCCTTAATGGACCGAACGATTCTCTCGAGGTACTCGTGTATCGATCGAACCAGAGAGTAAGAAGTTGCCTAGATCATAATTAATGTGGTATGTGCGTATTATTAGAGGGTAGATCGACCATACACTATCACTGCGTACACTCGAACGTTTACTTTGAACGTTGTCGTCACGTCGTCGTAGGAACCGAACAACCATACGAGATCTTGTACTTGTACTCAAGTAGATTTCCTCGATCAGGTCAGGTTCGCGATACGATTTCCGCAAGGACATGGATCGCATCTTGTTTTTTCTATTTTTTTTTTTTTTTTAAATAATCAATAATCCACAAGTTCCATTACTCGTTGCTAATACGGCGCGTGCCATTTGGCCACGGCCCCTTTCTTTTTCTCGGTCTCAAGGTATTCGGTAACATCGCGCTGGATCCCGAGAGTTCTATTACCAAGCACAACAATTTCCAAAGCTTCATTCAAGGTCTGATGTTGCTTTTTCGGTAAGTAACACACAAGGAACTACGATCACAAGAAGGCTGTTTTTTTTTTTTCCTTTGTTTCCCGTTTCGTTTTTCGTCACCGAGCAATTATGCAAGGAAAAGAGCACAGCTTCCGCATCACTCGCGAGTCAAGACTTTTCAGTTTCGTTCGTTCGTTCGTTCGTTCGTTCGTCGATTATCGATGTTCATCGATCGAGGTGATGATATTATAACACCGTACGATAATACTGACACACTAACAGAAATAGGCAAAATGCCACCTGATTACTACGTATATGTATGTAGAACGAGCTAACACGCAGTAGACGAACCGAGTAGAGAATTAAGTTAAGCAGGCCTCACACGGTGAGGTTTACCTCGAGGTCTGGACTCATGAGGTAGTCCTACCGAGGCGTATGGCCTGCTTTACCCACAGCCAGTTATCGCTTTTGGTGTTGCATTCGATTACGACGAATCAGTTACTCGTGCATGATATGCGTTCTCGAGACAGATCTGATTCCGTATCTAAAACATCCTCTTAGCACTTGGAATTAACGAGGTCCATAGTAGTCCGCGAGGCGCGGAAGTAAGATTTATAGAAGTTGTAAGCGTGCCACGCTTCGAATTCAGACTTTTTGCATGCTCTTTGGAGAAGATTCTCCGACGATTCTTGAAGCTCTCGTGAGAATTAATGCTAAATCGATAAAAAGATATTTATCGAGTGAAAAGAAAGAACGAACATCCGGAATCGCCGGAGATCGAAGTTTCTTTAGCCGATTCGTTTGAACGAATTGGAAATTGTAAACGTCCGGAAGAATCGTGATCGGACAATTAACAGAACGATATATTCTCAGATGCGCGACCGGCGAGGCTTGGCCGAACATCATGCTGTCCTGCATCAAGGGTCGACCGTGCGACGTGAAGGCCGGCAAACAGGAGCCAGGCGGCTGTGGCTCGAACATCGCGTACGCTTACTTCGTCTCGTTCATCTTCTTCTGTTCGTTCCTCATGCTGAATCTGTTCGTCGCCGTAATCATGGACAACTTCGATTATCTCACGAGAGACTCGTCGATCCTGGGCGCCCATCATTTGGACGAGTTCGTGAGGATCTGGGCCGAGTACGATCCGAACGCGACCGGCAAGATCCATTACACCGAGATGTACGATATGCTCAAGAACATGGATCCGCCTTTGGGGTTTGGTAACAAGTGCCCGAACAGGCTCGCCTACAAGAAGCTGATCAGGATGAACATGCCGGTGGACGTCGACGGAAAAGTGAACTTCACCACCACGCTGTTCGCCCTGATTCGTGAGAATCTTAGCATAAAAATGAGACGCGGTAAGTGGACAGTTTTTTGCGAGACTGGAATTGCAACTGTATGCATCATTTTGGTACCTGTTGCTTTTTACAGCGAACGAAATGAAGCAGGCGAACGAAGAACTGAGAGACGCGATCAGAAGTATCTGGCCTCTGCAGGCGAAAAAGATGTTGGACCTTTTGATACCCAGGAGCGAAGGTACGAATCTCACGATCCACGCATCGTCTGTTCGAACGGAAATTACATTTCGTTTCGTTTTAGAACTAGGCAGAGATAAGCTGACCGTTGGTAAGATATACGTCTGCCTTCTGATACTCGAAAGTTGGAGGACGACCAGGTTTGGTCAGATAGAGTCGACCGGACAGGTGAGTGTCTCGTCAATTACGATTCGAGTGTCACTCGTACAAAAATTAAAGACTCTAGGCGATATGTCCCTATTCAGACGAGAAACCTCTATGTCGCGTTTCCACGATTCGTCGGACGGCTCGCTGTTTCGCCAACCGTTGCTCGTCGATACTTGAGAAAAATAAACTGTTAAATAGAAAAATTATTTTCCAAATCGATACAGAGTAGAACGACTCGAAAGACGCTCGTGGGAACCGGCCGAGGATTGAGTCCGAATGGATGTTTTTGTCGTTGGCTTTTTCGTGATACGATTTCACATGGCCGATGTGAAAAACCACATTTCAAATAGAATATATCCAAAGATTCCAAGTAGCTTCTTGACTACCCACGAAAGCTTAGTATCACAGTGCCGAACGTTGCCGATTCGATGGTTTGGAGAACTGAACGTTCAATATCATCGACTCGGGACGCGAGAAGTGAAACTCTAAAAGAACGAAATTTATAAAAAAAACGTTGCAACGAAAATCTTTCGGAAACTAGCCACGATTCTAAGCTTCCTTCCCGAGTCCCAACGTTCTGACGCTATATTACTGTGTGCTCAGTAGTGCAGAGAATTTTCCGAGATTCAGGTGGTATTCGAACGAGTAACGAGTAACACCAAGGTTATCAGCCGTGTTTCTTGTCCCAGCATCTTGATCGTTTTCGAAACATATCCATAAACATTTCTGCGATCGCAAAAAAATTCATCGAAACCCGATCGTCCCGCTGGGACAACGAACCGGTACGATTAGTTAACTGATATACTTTCGTACAAACAAGACGTTCAATCTCTGTCCGTTAAGTTGAATTAGCCGACTCAATATGTGTAGACGCAGTCGATGTCACCCCTCCTGAACGTCACGATTAAAATTTCATGCAACTGATTAACGTAGATTGTTTTCAGTCGATACATCGTTTGCTATCCTCCCTCGCTGTATTCTTTCCAGGAAGAGCGATACTTTTGCGAAAAATTCAATGGCCAAGACCACGATCGGTTGTTATCGAACTAGAATTCCTCGTAGCACACGATATATCGACACGAATACGAACCACTTCTAGAAAATTAGGACAATATAAGTTTTGAATGAGTTACGATTAGCACATTAGAGAAGAATCTGTGTTTTGAATTGATTACGTGTTTCCACTAAAGAGTCATAGAAAGAGTGTAGGACAACGAGGTTTGAACCTATGAATTACCGGAGAATAGAATTACAGTTGTGGTTATTGTGATTATTGTGATTATTATGGTTATTGTTATTATCGTGATATTAGTGTAGGAGTAATTTAAAGTCGATTTATTAACTACAGATTATTTATACTACTTTTATTTGTGTATTTGTATACCCAGACAAGAGGATGTTCACGCAGCTCTCAATCATCTCTTTGTGTCTTTTCTCTTTGTTTTCCAGAACGATAACGATCTTATCGATAACGATAATGCTGGGCAAAGTCCTGCAGCCCAGGCGGTAGTACTTAACTTTTTCTCTTACTTATTATCATCCTAATACAGTTTTCATTTTTTCCTTTCGTTTCTCTTCGTACAATCACGTTTGATTTATATCGACACATGTTTTTTACACGTTCGAACGTTCACTGCGCAGGACGGCACGGTCGGTTGCGTGGCAAGCGCGAACAATTTAAAACAGACTCGTTGAATCCGATCGAAACGAAGACGAGATCGATTCGAGATCGAATCCTACGCAGAGAACGGTTTACTTTGTTCTGTACATAATACCGTTCATGTTCATTTTTTTCTTCTTTCCATTTAACTTAATCACTAATTCGTGCAGAGACACAGTAGCCCCGTCGTGTACCGTACACGTATAAAGTATATCCGTCCG
This sequence comes from Dufourea novaeangliae, assembly GCF_001272555.1. NCBI lineage: Eukaryota > Metazoa > Arthropoda > Insecta > Hymenoptera > Halictidae > Dufourea > Dufourea novaeangliae. The sequence continues at coordinate 646,887 of NW_015373960.1, read as the reverse complement.
AATGATCTGTTAATCGATCGAATCTGTACATATTAGACATTTTACCAACTAGAAATCGGCAGTTGTATCTCTGCTACTGTTTCGATCTTGTACACTTTCTTTTTTCTATGCATCGACACACGGCACACTGTTATCAGACACTCGTTACACACGTACCATTTCGTTCGACTTCCGTACGTTCCTTTCACATCGTACACCTTTTGATTGTCTCCTTAATTTCTCGTACTGTCACCGAACCACACAGAGACCGATGTACGACGACGCAACGGCGGTTGTCGTTGCGCGACGGAAAATTTTGCTCGTCGAACACTCCGAGACTGGAATAGCAGGGAAACGCAAAGTTCCCGGAACAACAGGAAAACGTGTAACGCGAGCGAATCAACCGCGGTTGCGTTCCAAATAAAACCACAATCACACGCTCGAAATATTTTCGTCTTCTTAGGCACTTGACATATTATATAGAGCTCATAGAAACTTTAGTTTTCTCCTTAAAAGAATTTCCTATCTAACAGCACGTTTTCCTCTTCAGATAACAAGCAATTAGTCTAGGATAATACTTGAACTACTAGTTGAACCGCGCCCGGTTTTATGCATCGTCCAGAACGAACGGACCCGACGCAGATACGTATTCGTGAAACATTCCCGTGGATTCCACTGGGCACCGAGCAAGACGATGCATAAAATCGAACGACGTTTTCAAATTTTTTTTTTTTAGTCGTCGTGTCGGTGTCACGTGGGTGTCGTTCGCACGTGCGCCCACGTGTGAATCGGCTCTTTGTCCCCGAGAACACGATATAGCTGTACGCAAGTAAGTTACCTTGTCCAACGAACCTCATAGAACGAGTTAGCTCGGTAAAGAAGAAACACCAATGATCACCGATCCTCGAACATAGCTCGCCTCGCCTTTTGCCTCGAGTGTCACTCCGTTAGTCACGGTTTAGTCATTGCCCATTGCCAGTTGATCTTCTCTTAGATCGATAGATATCCGAGCGCGTATCTTACACCTCTTAGATTCTTAGATCATTAGTTTCCAACATAGTCGATCTTAGATCGAATATTAGCGATCCATTTCCGTTTGATACCTTGGGAACGTTGACTCGAGTCTTGATTACGAGATTTTGCTACGACTGTTTGTCTTTTTTGCCATTTTCTTTTGTATTTTTTATTTGTTCTTTAATATTTTCAAAACGACCTCTTTACATCACCGTAGTCGCATCGAGGAACACACTTTCGATCGCGAAGGTGCGCGTGAAAACGAGAACGCGTATCGGTTCGTTGTGCGTTCCTCGAGTTAGATTTTCGACGTTTCTGCTAGTTCGATTTGAATGTTTCTCCTTTCCTTTTCTCTTGTCTGTTACACTCTTTAAAGATCACCACTACCACCACCACTATCGCCACGTAGCGTAGAAATTACTTTCTAGAAGAGTTTGATCGAGTACCCTCTACGTAGACCCTGGTTGCCTAGCTACATTAGTTCTCCCCCACGATGGCTTACCTCTCAGACACCATTTTTCTTTCTACAAAGTACACCCGACATCCGGTTACTCTGTGACACGCAGACAACACGACAGAACAACAAGAAGTAGTTAGAATAACATACGAGTCGTTCTACGGAAGACTCGGCGACGAACCATTTTTCTTGAAAGAAACAGTGCCGTGAACAACCAAATGTTTTTCTGCGTCAACGATAATTATTTGCCGGGCGAAGGACGATCTTGTATATATATATATATACAATATTCCTGCGCAAGCATACAGGGGGAAAAGTATCCCTTTCGTCCAAACCCGGTAAATTCTACTCGTTGCGCATCAAGGAACGAAGGGACTTCCATGAGAAAGCCTTCCTCGTGCTTGAAAAGAGTATCTCTGTAGCAGTAGACAAAGTGTTGCAAACACTTTTTTTTTTTTTCGTACATTCGTTCGTATTCAAAAGTATTCGGAGTTGATAGTACTGTTGACGATGGATGAATCGTAGCCAAGTGTGGCGTACGTAGGCATGTTGGTAAACCCATTAAAACGTACACTTGCGACCATCCATGTGTGTATACTATACCGATGTACCGAAACGTTAGCTCCCCAAGTAGCTCCCTCGTCACGTTTGTTCGTTGTGATGGCTTGAGTACTATGTTTTTGTCCACGATTTGTTCGCATATGTGTATTGGTAATCTTAACGAAACGATCACGAATCGTCCAAGTTCCTCCGGACGATACCGGAAGTCGTAGCGGGGAACATCGACGATTCGTGTTTAATATACATATTATACTTTGTTGCATGCTTACTAACGTTTGCATTCCCACAGTGCCGTATACGTGACGCGTAAATCATTGTTTCCGATTGTACATGGTAATTTTCCGTTCACTCGTAATACACCGACCAAATGAATAATACCATTAAACTAACATTTGTACGTGTAAGATCTATAGATATTTTGACAAACATATACAGGCTTTGATGGAGTGTAATCCACCGTCGCGCGAGGAAACCAAATGATTCGCAAGCATTTCACTGTTCATAGTTTATATATTACGATTTTTTCGATATTCTATGTATTCGCACACACAGATCTGGAACCGCGATACTTACCTCGTCGCCGACACCAAACGGCGACGAGCTCTAACGACACTTTCAAGTGCACATACTTTCAACGATTACTCTTTTTATACGGCATGACCTCTTTTTTTATGCTCGTAAAAGGAATCTCTGTCTGTTTATCTCCGATTTACTCGTCGAATCGTGAGGTTTGCAAAAGCACGCAACAGAGAGAAGGTAAAACGAGGAAAGGATAACGCAAAAGCCTGTATGTGCCTGTACATACTGTACGATTAATATGAATTGGTTCGGGGATCGAACGATCGTCTGTACGTCGATCGACGAAAACAGAAAACCAATACCGTAGAAAGAAAGAGAAAGTGTCGACCAGCTCTGATAGCCGGTGTGGTTTCGCACGTTCGACTTTAGCAATCGGCCTTCCTCAACTGCATACTGGACGTGACGGCCGTGAATCACGCCGGAAATAGTCACGGGAGCGGAAGTAGGGCGAACAGCCTCGAGCCGGTGGTACGGCCGACACCGGACACGAAGCACGATCAACAGAAGGAGCTCAGGGAGGAAGACGAAGGGACCCTCGGGGTCCTCGCAGCCGCCGAGCACAGACGTCAACGTAGCATCAGGTATACGATACGGATTTACGATTACGAATTACGAACATGGAGGGGGAACAACGTGGAAATGAAGCTTGGAAGTGGAAGGCTGACGCGCTAACGGACGTATTTTTCTTTCAGAAATAAAAAGGTGAACTGGAAGATGTCCCACCAGTACGATATACTAGGCAGCAGCGGAGAGAGTAGCCAGGGAGGGGGTGGGTCTGGGGTTGTACCCGTAGTTAATGACGAGGATCGCGCCCCCGAGCTAGAGCCATTGCTGGCTGAGGTGCCCTCCCAGCAGGATCAAAACTACTACTACCACCATCACCATCACGACCAATACTACGATACCGACAAAGATCTATACTATGACCATCACCACCACCACCACCACCATCACCATCACCATCACCATCATCATCATGCTCACCGACCACCCTCGTATTATCAACACCAGAATACCTACGCACCTCGCTCCTCGATCCGTTATCACAAGGTCTCTTGGCTCGATTCAATTAACAATCCTACCGCGATATCGATAGAAGAACGGATATGGTACTTGCTTAGAGCGTCGAGCGTCGAGATGCTCGAGCCGCGCCTCTTTAGATCGCGGTAGAGATTTTCTTACGTATCGTTAGTAGTCGATCGTTACACCGTTTGTAACTTTCAATTAGAGTCTGAATGTGACGACACGCTTTCTTTAGATTTAGATCGATCGCCGATTAGATCGCTGTTTAATCGACGCGTCGCGATTAGTGTCGATGAATAGGCGGACTCGAACAAAAGACATCGGTAGATTAGTGTTTGCGAGACACGAGATAAATTCCCGATAGACGGGAGTTCAGAACACCTTTTTGGTTTCATTAGATCGGCTGAAACGTTTTCTTTCACACGACACTACATTAGGGTAGACTTACAATTAGATGCATAGATTTCGGACTGGGAACATTCGAGAAGATCACGTTTTTCTTTCGCGACCGGTCGAGTCATAGACGAGAAGTACCACAAGTATGTATTACAAGATCGACTCGTATGCTCGTCCATGTCGTTTAACCGTTGTTCGATTTGTTGATTTTTGAATGAAAAATTTTAGCTTCTTCGAGCCACGGGTCGATCTTGAACACACGTTAAATGTTAGCGTATCTCTGTAAATATACAACGATTAGAATCGATCGCGTTTAGCGAGCCACGTAGATAACACCACCACCACCACCTCATTATAACCTCCATACGATATTCTAATTGTTAGTGAACCGTTTGTCCGACATCGGTGTTAGAGAAACCCCACCCTTGTCCCTAGCTGCTTTCAGCCTTGAGATTATTCTCGAGAGCAACGAAGCACTCGTGTTTACCGGCGAGTGCCTCGTTCTCCGTTTCTCTCGTTGTTTGTCGTAATTCCATGTATGTCCGTATCCCGGTAAGTAACCAACACCTCTGGACCGAGTCTCGACTCGAAGGTCCATCGCACACTATTATCTTCTCTCGCCCTAATCACCCTGAAAAGAAGACCACTAAGCAGAGCATGCGCATGCCCGAAACTATTTTTAACTGCATGCCTTATATACACGCGCGCACATGTGCCTGTATACCGTCTACTCTCCTCCGTTTCGCTGATCGTTCTTCACATCTTCGAGATTGTCTATCGTTCGTCGGAAGAAAAGATAGAACGAAGAACCACGACGAAACCCCGCGCCAACTTCCACCGAATACGACACGTTTCTTCTTTCTTTTCTTTTTTTCTAACATTCGATTATCGTGTTGATGAAAACCGAATTGTAATCCAATGGATCTCGATTGTTGAAAGCTTGCGCGGGCGTTCGCGTTTCGGAGGCAAAAGGCGTCTCGAGTCGAGAAACATCTTTGTGTTCGAGGCGCGATTCGTTAGTAAACGAAGGCAAAGAACCGGCGACACCCCGACTCTCCTTAAACTCCTGATTCCCCTTGTCGTCCGGACGGTTTCCCTAACCGACGAGTCTGTTCGTTTAGATGGAGCTTCAAGACGTCGTAGTCAGCGACTCGCGAGCCGGCAGCCTCGAGAGTCTCACTCACGCCGGCGAGAGACTTCATCCGCCCGCCCATCCAGCTAGACACGCTTCGCGTTCACCGAGCTTAAGGTAAATCACGGCGATTAATTGTACGAGACGATCGATCGATTCGCTGTAACTCCTTTCTATCCGCAGAAGACACTCGCCGGTTGTGCACGAGTCGCAATCGCCGCGGCGAACTAGGCACGATCATCACGCTTACTATCACCACGAAGGACCAGGATTCAGCGACACGGTTAGCAACGTCGTCGAGCTTCAGAGACACACCCATCATCCTCAGGCGTCACAGTACAATCATCGGCACAGGATGAGAGGTATAGGATCGCAACGATAATATCAACGACGAAAAACACGGTGCAACAAATAGTCCTTTCTCGAGCAAATGCGAACCTCGAATCCCTTTCGTTCGACGGCGAAGAATCTTCTCGAGGTCTACCCTGTGACCCGACGTGAGTAGCTTCGAGAAAGGGATTCGTGGTTACGACTCGCGAGAACATGAATGTCGCTATAAATGGTTTTTTACTCGCAAAAGGCAGCGGCTCTGTGTCACTCGATGTAATACGTTTCTTCGTTTTGTTCTGTTATGCGCCTACAAAGACTATTACGACCACTGCGACTATTACGACGATGGTAATTTCTTTCGCAACTCCGTTTGATTCCCTGTTTCCGAAGCAATTTTATTCTTATCGTTCAACTACGATCGTTTCGCTTTCACCGTTCTTCTCTCGTGTTCTTTTATCATTTTCTACCCACCACACAAGTCAGAAACACGGCCGAACCGAACCAGGGAACAGAGTCTTGTCTATCGCTCAGACACTCTGGCTGGTCCAGCGAGCGACAAGACCCGCGCAACGATGCTTATTTCTATGTTTTAACATCTGTCCGATCGTCGCGACACTCACTGTGCACGGGGGATAGATACACGCTTCTGATTGTCGGATCCGAGCGCACTCGCACAACTTGGAACACGCACACGTAGGACAAATGTACTTCACTTCCCTTCCCTTCCCGGGCAAGTAGAGTAGAGAGTATAGCGTAGCAAGAATTTGGCCACCCGTTTGCCGGTAGAAACTGCACGCCCTCCTACGGTTTCCCAATAACATTGCGCTCATAGAAGTATCGTATCTATAGATAAATGGCATGCGACTTAATGCACACCGTTCTCGATATCTCTTCGAACCGATTCGAATCGTCCCAGCATGCCGATCGAAGGAAACTGTCGATTTAACTGTCCCGTGACTCTCAAACTCGATTAATCTACGGTTTGAACATTCCTACGTTCAACGACGCGATAGCTAGTCGTAGATAGAAACAACGGCAATTCGACTTGTTCGTAAGCGTATTATCCCTACCGTTCTCGGCATCCCAGTTTACCGTAGGAGAGTAGAGGTGACAGCGAACACCCGCTAACGTGGATTTTCGTCAGGTCCGTGGAGCGCGTCGACGAGTCCTGCGAGGACACCCAGTCCAATTCATCACATCGAACGAGGCCGTCACTACGGGACGACCAGCTTGGAGCAACGTTCGAGAAGCCCGAGTCCCATCGGCGGTCGTCAGCCCGCGCATTCGCACCAGCATTATCATCGTCATCATCCCCATCAGCACAGCTATCCGGTACTGGTGACGAGAAGGGAACACCGTCGTCGGCTGCCACCGACACCGAACAAGCCCTCGACCTTGCAGCTCAAGCCGGCTAACATAAACTTCCCGAAGTTGAACGCCTCGCCGACTCACGGACCCCACATGCTCGGCCCACACGTGCCGATCCCACCTGGCGTGCAGCACCCACCGCCTGGACACGTGCCAGGGATGCAACCGCCGCCGAGCCACTGTCCTCTGAGCTTCGAGCAAGCCGTGGCGATGGGCCGTGGAGGTCGTCTATTGCCGAGTCCTGTGCCGAACGGTTATAAGCCGCAGCCGCAGGCCAAACAGAGGACGCCCAGGCGAGTATCGTTCGATCCACGTATCCCACCGAACAAACAAGCGTACAAAATTTCGATTAACGTTCGTCGATTTTTCTGAAACAGGTCGAGACACTCGGACAGCGACGAGGACGACTGGTGCTAGCCAAAGTGGGACCCTGGACGGTGGTCCGGTGACGTGGACGCCCCCAGGCGTCTTTGGGTTTGCGCGTGAATCTTCCGTAACGGAAGGCGCATCAATCGAGCCGCGAATACGGGAGCGGTGAATGCCGATCGACCAGATTGGAGCTCGGGAACTTGGTCGGTTCCGAGTCAGAAGTCTGAGTTCCACGTGTCTAAACGAAAGGTGTACGCGACTGGATCTCGCGAGACAGAAGGACATAGGAACAGGGCGGAGGACAAGGTACCGCGCCTCGAAGTCACCAAGCAGTGTCCGGAGATTCGTCCGGAGAAACGATTCTCGAGGGACGGCAGAGAGGAGATAGACGACGAACGTCCGGAGATCGAGAGTTCATACGAGAATACGCGACCGAAACGAGAGCAACATCGGATGATCGTTACAGGGACAACCAAACGAAACGCACGTATAACGAATAATCGTCGCGGCAACATCGACGAGGACGGTGTGCCGTGACAACGACGATCGAAACGTCGCGTCGACTCGAACGTTCATACGAGGAACGGACACCGACGAACGCCGCTACTCGTTGCGGTGGCCTCGTCAAAAATCACAGTGTCGAATGTACAGCGCCGGATGCTACGAAACTTTTCCCTACTTTCACGCGATACTTCTTCTTTTCGTCTCGAACTTCGAAGCTTCCTCCGCTGTGCTTTTTAATCGACGGACCGAGCCGAGGAGGATCCACTTTTTATACAATTCAACGGTCGAGCGTCTGCTTCGGATTCTATTTTCGTGCGGACCTGCCGATTCTATGATACCGAGCTGCTCGTCGTCACGCGGGAACGCGCGACGCCCTCTCTCCGTGTCGTCACGGAACCAACAAGATTTCAATAGCCCGGAGGGTTTCGTCGACGACACCAGAACGCCCCACCACGTTGGAAACGATAAATCTCGTCCGGAATGGTGGTCCCTTCTTGATCGCTTTGATTCGTCAGAGGAATTCTCGATGCGAACAGACAGGACTGACAAGCGAAAACGAATCTTCTCTGACGAATAACGTGTTACGGGTGCGAATTGCAAATTGCGAATTGCGCGAGAATTGTATAGAACAGAAGGGGCACCGCTCGATGCGTCGAGGTTCCGCCACAACAAAGTCCGCTCGTCGTTAACGTTTGCACCAGGTTCGTTTGCTCTCACCTCGGATCACAGTTGCCGATAGAGTTATAGTAGCGTTCGATTTCAGAAACAGCTAAACGAAATTACCGTCGATCTTCTCGAAGTTCGTGAAAACTCGCACGTTAACGAATCGACGTGCAAACGATATCGACGAAACTATAGCGAGGATCGGGAGGCGAGTACGAATACGCGAAATGTTTCTCTTCACGAACGACGCCACGAAAATCCCGGTTACGCGAATTTAGAGTAGTCGTGGTTCATGTAACGGTGTAACGTTGTTTCTTCTCTTTTTCTTCTCTTTCACGAAAGAGTTTCGAAAGCCGCCGTTGTATTTTGCCCTCTGAACCGTCTGGATCGCGGAAGAGAAATATAAAATTATCAAAGTAAGTCGATTCGAGAATCAAGGGGGGTAACTTTCAACAATCGTACTGCGAGTCTCTCGATATCTTTGGTGCGTGTCGATCGATACATCGAACTAAATACGTAGGAATTTTTACTAGAACCGTTCCTCTTGTATCGTAAGAAGTATTCGTTATCTGCTGCCGCTACTGGCTGCTTCATCCCGGTCGCGATTAAACGGAAAAAATAGACACGCGCGCATCGAACGGCCAGTGAACGATCAACTTTGTTCGTGAAGGAACAACAAAAAGAAAAAAAACGAACGCTAACGATAAGAACGATCGCGGTATCGTTGTTCCGCATTCTCGCAGCTCGTGCCAACCAGAAGCATCAAGAACAACGGAATAGAGGACCACGCACGACGGACAACGGGTGCAAGGTGCGACGAAACAAGACAAAGTTACGACGCAAAGGGCCGAAATTTACGTTCTTGTACGAATGAAAACGCAAAATGATAACGAACATAACGGATAGAGGAGAGAATTCACGAGCACTTGTAAATTACCTCATAATTTTGAATTAAAGCATTTACCATCGCTGCTACTACCGTTACTATCACACCTACGAGAAACAACTATTCCACTACTGTTATTACCGCTACTAGTAATAACTACGGCTACTACTATTAATTACTACCACTACTAACGCTATTACTATTACTACTACAGTTGACTACCACTACTTACTACCGGCATCGATACTACCGCTACACTACTCTTACTAATATTTAATACTGCAACTACTACTACCATTGTTACGATTACTATTACGATCACTAAAACAACACCACCAAAACAACACCACCATCGCCACCACAACACCTCTACTATCGCTGCTGCTGCTACTACTGTTACTATTACTACTACTACTACTACTACTACTATTACTACTATTACTACTATTACTACTATTACTACTACTATTACTACTACTACTACTACTACTACTATTACTACTACTACTACTATTACTACAACTACTACTATTACTACTACTACTACTACTATTACTACTACTACCCCCACAACCACCACCACTACTACTACTACTATTACTACCGCTGCTACTACTACTAAACTACAACTACTATTACCTACGATTACTGTTACTAATAGTATTATTATTAACTACTTTTACTAACGCTACGATTACCGAAACGTTTTATTAACAATTACAACCATTGCTACTACTGTTGTTACTACCATTATAATTGTACGGTCAAGGTGAACGAAGTCACTCATCGGAACAATGCGGAGAGGCATCGATCAATCGATACACACACACGTACACGCATGCACACGGCAAGTGCACAGCCACGGGAGCAAACGACGGAACGTTATTTCGAATTCGTGGCGCGCTTAAATAGTCGCAAGAAACGATCATAAACATACACACACGCATAACGTATACATATGTCACGTATATAAAAAGACGTAAAAACTGATCGCTAAATAAACGCGCGCATAGCCGAATCGGAATTATGTAATTATAGAGAAGACAAAGATTTCAAGGAAAACACTTGTAACATACTGCCAATCGTACGGGGGTGTTTTAAGCGGTAAACACACACGAACATACATAAATGTATATAAAGGAGAAGAAAAAGAAATAGTGGAAGTACCATACATACGTCTTTTTTTCGCAGCGCGTATAAATACACATCTATGCGTAGGTAGATGTACATAAATGCGTTGAAAAGGTGCAAAAGGTAGCGCGATCGGGAATGCGAGTGGCGTGAATGCGTGGGTGTCTCGATAATGCGATCTCGACGACGATTAATCATTTTTCAATACCACTTCACGCTTGCCTGCGTAATCTGCGTGCGTGGATTTCGACTGAAATACAAAATAGAAACGAGAATATGTGCGACTAGAGGTATCGTTAAATTAATAGTAAGCGTCAAACTCGTACGATAGGGGAGAACAAGAGAACGATAGCAAAGGGGCAAAGATTAAGACACACCTGTCGACAATACGCGAATGTTCGTTTGTGAATCGAGGTTCTCGGCGATCGGACACGTTTTCATTTCCATTGGCTGTAAAATTACTTTTCGTTCGTTTCTTCACCGGGGTTCGTACGATATACTCTTTACCTAGTCGTGTTCGCGAACAGAAAGCTCGTGTGATGGGATACGTAACTACTGTAAAGCGCCGAAAAGAAGTGCCGTTACAGTAAGAAAAATAAAACCTGAATACAATATGAGAAAGATGTCGAAACGATCGGGCTTGTCGGAGGGGGGGGGGGGAGGGGCAAGAGCACCGAGAATCTCGCGAATGCCCGTTTCATGAAGTGCAATCGGTGCTGAGCGTGGTTTTTTCCCTTAAGTGCTTTATAAACTCAATCGTATTTCATCATAAGTATAGTAAAAACAAACAAAAAAAAAAAAACGAAGAAGAGAAACAGAAGTATGAATGAGAAAAAGTAAGATGCTCGGTTACGCCATGGCTTACACTCTACGAAGGAAACGATTCTTCTAACGCTTTTGCTTTCGTTCGCGCGTCCTGACTATTTTTCTTTTCCGTGAAGAAATCTTTCCTGTTTAGTTCAGGTTCAAATTACAACAGAAGTTCGTCAGTTAATGCATCAAATCGCAAGGGGAGTGGATCGTTTTAAAGTAACGGGGACGCGAACGCGAAAGTGTTGGAGACGTACGCGCGAATGCGATGGAATATTAGTAAAAAAATGTTTTTCTGTGATAAATCCAAAGAAGATCTAGCCAGATCGAGGATACCGTCGCCGCGTCGACAGACAATTTCGTAGCCCCGAAATGCGTTTGTATCGATGTCGAGAGTGAAACAGAGGACAGAGACAGAGGCCAGAGATGGAGAAAGAGAGAACGTTCGAACGAATCGGAGGACGCGTGGCCGAGCGAACGTGGAAAGAATTTATCGCGAGATGGAAGGAATGAATGAAAGGGATCGACTGTCGAGGGTTGGCTAGGAAAATGTTATTCAGTTTTGCGCGCGCGCGATTGTATATCTGTATACGCGTGTGAGCAGCGGAAGTCGAAATCTTCAAACTTACAAAACTCTTTAGCGTCGTAAAAGCAAGCATATGACCAAGCTCGTAACGATGACTTAGACGTAACATAGATATAAAAAGATATAGCTCTAATTGAGAATATACATATAAATGTAATTATAAATATATAAATAACTATACATACGCATGGACGCGCTGATTAACGGAACGCGAGGAAATAACGATAAAGTTGAACCCGACGAACGATCGATAACGATAATAACGTAGTAATAACGAACACGTTGATATTATTCGGGAACGCTGTAAACGATGACATTGTAATTAGCATTAGCCACAGCTGAACGACGAAAGAGAAAGATTGGTGCGGTCTGGTTCGCAAACACGAAACGAAGGGTATACGAGCAAAAGGAACGTTCGATAAATGCGAAAGCAGCCGGAAGCTGTACGAATCGGGAATCCAACCCAGACACTTTGCAGCGTAGATATAACCAGCGCCGCTAACAGGTCCGGGAGTAGAACGTTGAAAAACGATTCGCTAAACAAATTTTTCCAGTTTACTATGTCTTTCTATTCGCATTTCGTAAAGTCCACTTAAACATAATCCAGCCTTCCGCAGAGAGGATACTCGAGGGAATAACAACAGGTGTTTAGAAGTTAATACTTGTCGCATGATCTTTGCCATTTACTAGCTCTAGCTATACTAGTCGTCCGAATTGAATCTTCGTATTTGCCGAGACACGAGTCTTCGTCTTTTGTTCCGTCGTAGACCGAAACGACGGCTATAGAGTCAGACGGTACCGTTATTTTTCATTATTTTATTTCCTTCGTACGGACAGTTTATAATTTAACTTCGTTCGATACAGCCATAAATCCTACCGTTGGGAGACTCGAAAATTCGTCGCGGTCAACTCGCATCGCGAACACGTGCGCGATATTTTTTTGGCGTCCGCTTCGCCCTGAAGGAAAGGTTTTCCACCTCCGCGTCACTTGGAAAAACCGAGAAATTTGCCTTCCCCTTCAGGGCATGACCAATAACGAGGCGAGTTTTGGTAACGCCTTCAGCGAACTTGGAGGAAGCGCGACGTCACACGAAACTCGACGGTCATTCGTAAACACGTACTCGTTTCGACAAGAGTCACACGGACTCGATTCATCCGACAACATTCACCTCACGATTCGTCAGCTCCACCGGTCGAGCAATTATATTAGTTATTCTCGCGTTAAAGAATATTGAAACAGTTGCCTAATATTAATTTGGCGGGCAACAGTCGCAACGGTACGCGTACCACGACGGTCGAGCCTGGAATTTACAGATTCAAATAACGGATTCGAAAGATCGTCGAAAGACGAGGCTTCGCGTCCCTTTCTCAGCAAAGTGTTGGGCACGATTTCCAAAGTGATCGCTACGAAAATCGCGTGAAATCGAGAAACGCGAGACATGGCGGTGACGAGGAAGACAAAAGGCTAAGGAGCATCGGCGAAACACACGATGTATGTATAACCACGTTATATGTACGCGTGATCGAATCAGAATCTTAACGCGCTATAAAAATGGCGCGCGGCGTTGCGTTCTGCGACGCGGAAGCGATACCAATGAAATGCTTCTCGGCTCGTTCGTAGAAAGTACGTTAAGTAACGAAAATAACAGAGATTATAACGCGAGCTCGCGATCGAATTTAATCTCGATCGACTCTAGAGAAACGGGACTTCGAAGAATCATTTAGTCGATCGTCGAACAGAATCCATGTACGATTTCATTACTTGCATTTATTTATAATAACGACAAGCGAACAAAGAAACAAAACAAAAAAAAAGAAGAAGAAGAAGAATAAGATTTAACGAGGATGATACCGGGGGGCGTAAATGGAGTAACACGTAAATACTACGATTAAGAGTTTTTCTACTTATCTATACATATATATATACATATATAAATATGTACACGTAAAAGATACACAGGTATATGCATTTTATATCTATGTATTTATATATAAATACGTACATAGTTATATATAAATATATACATATATGTGGTTACGAACGAATAATGAAACCGTATATTGACACTAAACGCCCTGTCGATAATAAATAATCACAAGAAGAACAGCTACGAAAGAAAATAAAAAGAAAAAAAAGAGAAATAAACTTCGTCACTAGATGTCTCGGCTCTTCGACGAGCCGGAGCTCCGTAGAGTTTCATACTTTTGCAAATAATCGAAATCTCGTCGATACACTACTACACCGATCTCTCTCTGTATATAAATATACGTATAAATATATTCGAAAGGTTCGCAAGGGAGAACGAAGTTGATCATGATCCGAGGTCTGAGAATCTTCGTTTCTTTTTTTTCGGTGACGTGCGTGCAGTCACGGCTCGAACGATCGGACGGATGACGCGATGGGACGTGCGTGGATGTCAATTCTTTCAAGGTTTACGAATCGTTTGCCGAGCACCGCTATCGCGCTGGAACCAAAAATCGTTCCCCGACGTTCACCGGCGATTCGAAGCCTCCCCGTGTTTTCGTGTCGCCGTGGAACGTTATCCTGTACAGAAAGAGCGTGAATGTATTTTCGAGCGATCGAAAGCTTTGCGTATTGATCGTGCAAGCCCCGCGGTAAGCGAGTCCTTTCGGTCCCGAGGAATCGAGACCGCGTCGAACAACGGTGAACGAGTAGGAGGACAAAATCGTGACGCGACGAATCATTAACTAGTAACAAGAGTTGCCTTAAATATTACACGTTCACAAAACTAGGATACGCGAACGAACGACGAAGCGAGAAAGAAACGAAAAATATTAACGGTGGGAACTCGAAGAACTCGTGTCTTCTGATCGAACATCAGGACGAACGGGCGAAAACGCACGATTGGTCCACGAGTGTCACGAGCCGCGCGATTTCATTTTGTTTTACGAATCCGTTTCGGGGCTACTTCCCCGGGTTCGAGTACATGTACACTTCTTGGATCGATTCCTCTGCACGATTTGGAAACGTGATCGAAACCGGTTATATACCGTGTCGCTCGTGAACGGACATATCTTACGGTGTTCTTCGCGAATGATCGAACATACGTGTTCTATCTCTGTTCTGCTCTTGACGCTTGTTTACCTATCACACGCAAGACGAATCTCGCATCCGTCGTCACAGACATTCGAATACTTGTTCGGCACGACGAATTCCGATTTACGCGAGTAACCAGAATTCGCGAAGAACGGCGTAACGGCTCGGCGTTGAACGCGCGTAAGAAATCAAAAAGAGAGAAAGAGTGAGAGCGCGAGAAGGGAAACATAGGCAAACCGAGAAAAGATTGACACGGGAAACAACGTGAACCGGGTCTGATTGTGGAATTTCGACGCGTAAAGCCACGTTTCTACTCGACGAAAAAAGGAACGTGACTTAACAGGCTTTCGGATGTGTTTGTGGTAGCGTTCTTGAAATGACCGACGATTACACGATCATGATTAGCAGGATGCGCGTGCTATCGAATCGGCCCGCATAATCACAGTTACCCGGCAAAGCAATCTTTCGTACAATACAATTAGGAATAATGCGGCGAAGCAACGAATTTCACAGCATCACGGTGCTGAAACATTTATCTGCGTTTTAGGGAAATTAAAGAATAGCAGACGATGTGTGTTCGTTACGCCGACCGCATTTAATTGCCGGTTAAGTGGACTTAAACGGTTAACCAGGTTACACGCGTATTCGGATGACCGTAATCGTGATAACCGTAATGTTCGAGTATTAAGGGTTTAAACGACCGAATACTACGTTACACGGCTTTCAAGAGCTCTAGTCCACGAAACCGTGGGTGCAAGGGACAAGAATGAAACGAATGAGGAGAATCTGACTACGAATGAATCTGAAGAGAAAGAGAACATAAATGAGTGGCGTGTGTGTGTGTGTGTGTGTGTGTGTGGAAATGAACGGGAGTACGCGAGCAAAAGAAAACTAGGACAGGGAAGAATGCGAGAGAGGAAATTTCGTAGACCCGTTTAATAGTCGCGCGTACCATTGTTATATACGTTGTGTAAAGGGGGAGAGAAAACAAGTGGAGAACCCATTGAAAGCTTTAACTTTGACTAACTTTAAAAGGGTATATAGCGATGTAACGCAAGTGAGTGCTGCTGCTGCCAGTTGCGTGAATGGCGAACGATTGGCGGTCGATTCTGCGCGACACTGTTATTGATACTCGACAAAATGATATATACATGTATACAAAAACGTATAAATAATATAGTTCAATCTACCTCGATGTACTTAATTCGTGGTAACTGGCATCGAAATTCGGTTCTTTCTTTAATGTCGTTATTACACACACGTCCGGTAACTGGTTTGCGCAATATCCCGCCAATCTTCGCGTTACTGTACACTTACTGTATATTACTTATACATATATACATACATATATACATATGTGTATGCATACGTGAAAATGCAGAAAGGAGACTTGTTTTTCTCGGAGAAAGCGGATCGAGTGCAGATTGTACCTTTATACGTATTTCACTGTCCGCGCCACGCCGAGGACGCGAACATCTGTCGGTTCAAACGATCGAACGAAGACAAGAAAAATCGTACGTGACCACGGTTCACGAAGCGATCCGTCGCATACACAAGGCGTACACGTTCATGGAATACTTGTGTGTAAAATATTTCCGCGAAAAATAAAGAAAAAAAAAAAAAAAACAGTTCCCGATATCGAAACCGGCGATCAGGATTTGCTGTAATCGACGAAACCGAATTCAAACTTCGCGGTCTTGCCGTGACGTGGACCTTCCGATTGTATTATTTCTCTTCTTTAATGGAAAATAAGTATTCTCTACGTGTGGTCGCATCTGCCAGTGCTCCAACTCTCATGCGCTGAGACGTGAAAAAATGGAATACACATAACGAACGGATAAACTCGATTATTCTTTGAATCTACGAAAAAATACCGGTTCAGTGTCGAGCGTGAATGTACGAGCGAAAACGAGACGCGCGAGCGAGAGAGAACGAGAAAACGACGTAAACATGCATTATTACTTATGTACTATGCAGTAAATGAGAGGAAAGATACCTACCTTATATATACATATAAAAATATTATATATACATATATGTACATATAACATGTATGTATATATACATATATACATAGCTAGTTCAATTTGCAAATTAGTGTGTATCGTCGCTTCGAAATGCCCAGTCATTACTCGCCAGGATCCAAAAACCCAACAACCGATTTCAAGTTCATTCTTTTTTTAAGGAAAAAACCAATAAAATAATGTGTTAAAATATTTCAAAACATTCGTGTTTTTCACTTGAACTTTAAATGTTCGCGATCCGCGGGTGTTCCTCTTCAAATTTGCGCAAAAATGCCAGAGATGGCGCACCAGGTCCAGTCACAGACGAGGTAAAAGGTCAGAGCCGACATCTTACGGGACCGAGTGCCACTAGGAATCTGTAATACCGATTCCGTAAAAAAATCTGTGATTTCAGCGACCTCTATGTTTCGAAAATGGTAAATTCGGAAATCACAGTCAACCCAAGTCGGGCTCCACGGACAATGGTAATAAAAAGAAACTATACGGAAAGGGATCCTTCGAATCATCGGCAAGAAAACACTTGTATCAATGGAACTGATATTATTTCTGAGCGTTTTATTAAGTTTACCATGATTTTAATCGATACAATGATTTCTGTGGTATACTGTCGCGCGCATCGAGACGTGACTTCAACTTCCTTTCCAATTTTCGAAGAATATATATATGTATAACATTTATCTTTCTCCAAAGGGAAATAGTTTCAGAACTTTGTAAATAAAATCTCTTCCTGTGAAAGTCTTAACAATCTTGAGCTTCGAATCATCGAGACGCGGTAAACGAGCTCCACAATCTTTTAATAACGCGTCGCTCGAAAGATCGGATCCTTTCTAAAAAACCGGCGCTCTCGTTAAATACACAGAAAAGCAAGTTGAAACCTCGTTCAATGGTGAAAAACATAAATGCAGTAATAACCAGCGTCGGCGTGCGCCTCGAGTGAATTTTCATGGCTAATTTTTTTTCCTTTGCGTCGGTTATCTTATAAATGAAACTTGGACAATCGGAGAAAAAGGATCGAGCGGAGGGGGAGCGAGGAATATGAATATATAATATCTTATATCGTGTATCCATAAATGTTAAACGTTATTTCTTATTCTTTCTTTTCTTTTTTCTTTTTTTCATCGTCTTATCGACCTCGTATTCTTTTGACTCGTTTTCATTTCTTTTATTAAATGTTAAGGTAGAGCTTAATAAGGGGCACCTGAAGGCGCGCTCATAGCGAACTTCAGGAGCTCTTTTCTCGTATACTAGCTGTGCCGAACGCACTTGTACTGGTCGCATGGTTGGCGAAAATATCAGCTGAAGATTGACTTTTGAGATCGAAACGAAAAATTCTGAATTCATCTAGCCGTTCTAGGGACATTGTCGAGTAACAATTAAAATCGGATATCATGTTTGCGGACAGAAGAAACACGCAATCGTCGAAACTGTGAATCAAATAAAGTAAAATACGCGTTCGAAATTTAGAATCCTCAATAGACGATTTTCAGCCCATCGTTTTCACCCGCGACATATTATTTAACAACAGAATTTAATCACCTAATCTTCCGGAGGATACTCGTAATTCTCACCTTCGCCGCGTTTTCGTTTATACAATAAATGGATATCTTTTCATTTCGCCTACGTGCTAAGTAATAAATCGTCGAGCCGCAATTCATTGCAACAAATCGTCGACAATCAATAATAAATCGATAGAAATCGCCTAGCATTCGATCGACCGTCGTCTACCTTAAAAAGTAAACGCGTCCAACGGATGAACGCAATAATAAATTTCAATACATTCGTAATATTAATAATCGCTGTCGATGTGATAATAATACAATTGCAATGCGAGCATCACAATGCGAGAAAGGCAAATATCAATAATAATAATAATAATAATAATAGTCATAACGGCAATAATAATTAATAGCAATAGCAATAATAATGATAATAATAATAGACAATAATAATAAAATAAATTTTTGTCCTACTAATTAGCATCGTCGTTACAGTGATGTACTTAGCCGTTACACGTTTGCCTATGTACTATTCTCTTTTATATACTTCTATATGTATAGCTACAATATATAATATTTTCATGTTGAAAAATCGTATACATTAGTGTTGCGTCGCAGGACCATTGCTTCGTTTCTGTTCTGTATCCCGTTCGTACTCTTCTCTCATTTCTATCATTTCACTAATACGCTCTTTTTAACGTTGTCTTTTCGTTTTTTTTTTTTTTTTTTTTTTTTTTTTTTTTACCGGCTACGATGAGCCGCGATAGGGTCGCTGAGAGGGGAAAGGGTGGCGTCAATGCATAGAAGCGTTCACGGCGTTCACGCTTGATTATCGAACAACAGCATCCAACAAAATGAAAAAGAGAAAGAGGGGAACAGGAAAAAGTAGAAGTAGAAGTAGTAGTAGTAGAAGAAGAAGACGAAGGAAGGGAATGAACAGTAAAAAGGAGAAAGAGACCAAAGTAGAGTAGTTTCCACGGTTCACAGTTGCTTTTTCCTTTTCACGGATGTCGTGCTATCTTCGTGTTTTTAGGGCAAACTTCCTTAGCGTTAACTGTACGTTAAAATCGTTAATCCTTGATTGGTAAACCAGAGTTCTTCGCCGATCCGTCGCTGTTACACGAGCGTTCATTCTTCCATCATTGCGCGTCGCGGTAAGAACGTGAACGCTTCTCGCTTGGAGAATATCTATTACATAACGTTAATAGCTTAATATCGATTTTTTTTTTTTTTAGTTCGTATTACCCGCCCGTTAGAGGCGAGCCTCGGATCACAGATAGTGAGGTGATCGGATTGCGCGAGCATTTTCACGATACATCATCTTACACATATGCGTCTCTAGATCGTATTGATTCTCGTAATTGTCTGTTTTGCGTTTCTTCTTGCGATTCCTCTAAGTATTTCAAGGCGACAGCTCCTGAAAGCAAACAGCACCGGCCGTGTACGCGAGCGTGATATCACAGTCGCTCGAAGAAAAGGACGAACGTTTCCATTTCGTTAATCGACTCTTCCCGTTGACCATTGTCTCGTTCGGTTCTTTGAACGATAAAGTACGTTCGAATGCGCGAATCGACGGCGGAATTCCTGTCGATTCGTTTATCTAGAAGTAACCATTTCCCGGTGACTGTTCATGCACGCGTACAGTGGAAAGAAAACTTGGTCGGAACGCAATTCTTACGTCTCTGTCCCAGTTCATGGTAGATAGTTGTCATCGTAATGGTGACACACGAGTTGTACAGATACGAAAGTATACAATACATATTTTTATACACACGTACACGTATACACAATACATATGTACCTACGTACGTACGACCAACTAAGGGTAGACAGGCGCAATCGTATATATCAAGTGTCGAATCCAGTTGAATCGGGTTTTTCGCGCGACGTTCTCGAAAGCTATGTTTTCCGTTCGTCCAGAAAAAGTGCAATACCAATAAAATTAGCCTTCGGTGTTCCGGTCCCCTGCGCTCTGACAACTCTTCTATTCTCCGCGTATATCCCAATGGCGTTTGATACTAGAGCGATTAATGTTCCCGCAGCGCTCGTGTTTTATCTCGTAAATTTTTTTTTTTTTTTTTTTTTTTTTTTTTTTTTTTTTTTTTTATTTTTAAATTGACCGGTTCGAGCTTCGATATTCTGTTGTTAAGGCAAGTCAGAGAGGCGGGTCGGATATTCTGGATTCGACGCTGCGTGTGTCGGGTGATGAAATTAACAGAAACAGAAAAAGGCATAGTAGACGAGAACGAATTTTTAATTGAGACTTCGTGCTGAATCGTCGGTTTACAAAAAGAAAGAAAAAATTGGAACCAACCTCGGTTTCTCTGTTCGCTCGTGGGGGGTACAATCATGCAGACAATTTTTCAACGTAACAAGGGATACGATACTCGCTTCTCGCGACGAGGACACCAAACCGATCAGGAATTACGTGATTGCGTTTAAATCAGTTCGAGAGAATGCTCCGATGCTCGTTAACGTAACGAATCGGTAATCTTTACCAGTTTTCGCAGAAAGAAGAACGAACACGGTGTCCTCGCGTCGAAACGCAGGGGAACAAATCAGCACGCAAATCACCGGTGAACGTGACGACAGTTGCAAAAGTATAAGTCGAAGCTAAAGTTAAACCTCGGAACTTAAATCATAATCGAACGTAGGAAACATTCGCTAGCATTTACACGATACACCCGTGCTGGGATTAGATTTAAAAAAGATTGCCGAAAATCACTGAAGCTGCCTGCGACAAAGTACAAGTTTCCTTGACGTTAAATACCTCCCGTCGAGAATTTGAAAAGATAACGTTAAAACGTTAGAAAAATATATACATATACACATATGTATGTAAATATATATATATATATATATATTTATATTTGTATATATGTCACGTTCCTTTAAAATCTCTGCCCAGCAATCAAAATTACGCTACGTGAGAACGTATATACTATATATGTATATATATAATATAAAAGGATACATAATAACACGGTGTCAAGGATCGTTGCAAATCAATGCCAAGTGTTTAAAATAAAACGGTGAGAAAAACTCGAAGAAAACATGAGGGAGAAGAAAGAATAAAAGTATCTGTATAAGCTAAATCTATCGATCTGTGTAACATAGCGTATGTAAAAGTAAAAACTATTTGATTCGTGTACGTTCTCTCCCTCTCTCTCCTTAGCTAGGCGTCGGTACGCCGTCATATTGTCGTAAGTGAAGCGTACCTACTTCGTTCTCAGGAGCATATTAGCCTACGGATTTTTATCGTTTGCCTTTCCACACTTTCTCTCTCATTCATTCACTCTCTCTCTCTCTCTCTCTCTCTCTCTCTCTCGTGCTTCCCATCCCTTTATCCCTCTTTGTTTTTCGCTCATAAATCCGTCGTAGGTACGCAAATTTGTACACTAGTGCACGGTCACTCGATAAGGCAAGATCAAGCATCAAGATCAAAGGACAGGCAAAGAAGACGCGAATGCAATTACAAAATTCCGTTCAATTCCATTAGCGTTAAATCGATTCACCGAATAGAGGACTCGAAGATTCTCGGGCGAACTCTGCCACCAATATGGCCGACCGAAGAAAGTACCGGAAACGCGGGTTCTCCTATACAAGTGAGTTTTCGCGTCTTCTTGTGCTTGTCCTTCTCCCTTGACAACGAAATGGGAAAAATGTTCGAAAACCGGAAACTAACATTATTATTTATCGTAGGAACACCAACGAACATTATCTCCTTGTGTGTGGCTCGGAGGTGCGCGAATATCGCGTATATATATATATATATATGTGAGTGTCGACGATAGCGTGTGCGTGTCGGTGGAAGTGGCCTGTGACGGTATATAGGTGTGTACAGTGGATTTTTCTTGTATGCTGACGACGGTATACCTTTGTGTCTGCTCGTCCCCTAACATACACACTCTGCTCTGTTTCGTCCGTAGGTATTTTCCTTCGTTGCATCTCTTTCTTTATTAGATTCGTTGCCATACTAGCTCGCACATTCCAAAAGTAATATTTAGACGCGCGGCCGTTTCTCATTTTCTCGGTCGGAATCAGAGTCCGCTGAATCGTGGAGTGGCGGAAATTCCGGCACCGCCTCGCGTTGTTGCATCCATCCCGTCGCGCCTGGCCCCCCAGCCAATGCCTTGCCCTGCGTCATTTTGTTCGAATTTTTTGTGTTTTTTTTTCTTTCTATTCTCAATTGATTTTTAAGCCCTCTGTCTTTATCCCCGGCAGGTGGCGAGAAAATAGCGTGTCATTGGTCACTAAAGCCTCGCCTTCGTTTTCAGAAACTTTTTTTACGCACTTTATTGTCACAGACAGATCTTTTTCCCGTTTCGAATCGCGCGACGAATCTAAAGAAAGCGCGGGCTATTTGGATTGGCTGCTCGTACCAGGACGGCGACTTTCTTGTATCGTCGGCTTCTCCCGCTTTTACGAACGAAATCGTCGTCCGACTTCCTTGAAGAAGCGCGCCGATTCCCGTTACGAGCATGAAAGGATTTCATCGCTAAGTGATTCTATCTAGGTGACGGATTCTAGACGAGAACGTTCGGATACAGGGGGTAAAACAAGAAGCTAAGTTAGATTAAAAATCCTTTCATTCTAATCTGCCAATGCAACGAACCGGCGCCTATTCTCTACTATCTATGCGAACAAATTTAGAACTCTGCACAACGAACTAAATAATGAAGTTTCTGTCGCATCCGTTCTCTTTCATGCTTCGTCTCTTTCTCTCGCTCTCTCTCCCTCGTTCTTTCACCTCTTATCTACATATTCACCCAGAAAACCCCAGCCAATCGACCCGCAACAAAAGGAAACAAAATGAAAATAAAAAAAAAAAACATAAAAATAACAGATAATGATAAACGCACACACGTACTACCGTGTAAAACCAGTATACACGTGTCAACTTAAATTCTACGTGCAGCCATGCATGCCACGAAGAGATGTCTTTCGAGGATTTATCCGTCCATAAAGAACTCTCCGACCTGCATAATTCCTCTATGCATCGCGAGTCTGTGTTACGAACGTTTAGGTATGTATGTCGTGTCGGTTTATGTTAGGTATGTTGCGGTGTATTGCGAAACTAGCTGTAGAAAATACCCTAAGATTAAGTATCGATAGCCATACGAGAGCAACAGGAAACCACACGGTGCGTTCCTCGAGAATGTATTTGCATAGCACCGACAGTCTATAGACTAGGATATCGAATGCCTGCTCGAGTACGTGGTACTATGTACAACAAAGAAGTATGGTCTCTTCTGTGTCTTTAGAATCATTCGATCTAAAGATACCATTGTTCTAAAAGTCTCATCGCAACTTTCGTATCACGATACGTATCCAATGCGTTTCCTCCAATTTCTAATCTCTCAATGAAAGCCCTAACAACAAGCTATCTACTAGTTTTCCGGCCACAGAAAGGCCCCTTATCGAAAACCATATTGCACACTCGACGAGATCTTCTCCTAGGGATGAGGAGCTCGAAGACGAGAACGTTCCGCGTAATCACAAGTCCGAACATTGAACGTACACGAGTCTCGAGAAATTCGACATTTTTCAAAAATACTTCACGCAGTTCGGCACTACATGGCAACGGTTCTCGCCTCCGAGACAAACGGTTTAAAACGACACGATGCGCGAGAAAGTCTCGAAATCCAGGTTCCAAGTGAAACAGAACACCTATATACAAGTGTGTATTCCACTAACGATATAAGGTAATCAGTTCTTGCGTGACAGAATGTCAAAAAGACAGGCTCGCGCGTTCTCGCGAAATTCGGAGACCTTCTTCCTCGTCTGAGAGAACGAGACCTGTGCTTGTTGCAACGGAGAGTATCCTTGCCGGCTCCTCGACTTCTAATCGCAACTCTGTCGTTTGCGATTTTATCTCTTGGATATTCTCTCATAGTCCCGCGAAAGGTGCGTCGACACACAACGACAGATCTACTCATGTGATGTAGATTTCTGCACCATGAACACATATAAACAGAAGAAAGTGCAAAAGGCCGTGAGGTCAATGTTCACGCACCGCAGCAGACCTCACGTATGTCCTTTTATTAACTTTCCAGATCTCGTGATTTCCGTCTCTCTTTCCACGCTTTCATTCCGTGTCCTTTACTTACTCTCGTTCTTTCAATGCCACTTTTTAATCGCATATGTTTGCGTGGAGTCTGATTCGATGTCTCTCTCACTCTCAGTCGCCCTCTAAGAATTTCGTTTCATCTGCACCAAGAGAAAAACTCGAGTGAATTCAAACGAGGCGACACGATTCAGCATCAGCATTCGAAAACAAAGAGCCGATCACCGATTATTCCTGCTTGTCGCGTGTCTTGAACGCTGCTTACAAGGGATAAAATGCATAAACGAGATCGAGCGAACGAACGTGGGACAACGAAAATTTTTCGTGAAACCAATTTAGAAGCAAAAGTGTAAGGTATACATGTACACATGTACGGTCGCGGGTATTCGAATCTCGGATTGATCAGCGTATCGCAGTTGCGCAAAGATGGACGGTTCGTCGATGCAACCGCGTTCCAGTCGAATCGTTAGGTGATGGAGAGTAGAAGAGACCAAGGAACAGACGACCAATCGTAACGGTATTTATACAGGTGCCAGACCGTGCGAACTGTGCTTGTAACGTTTTGGCCGTAAGTGCGAACTTTTCTCTTTGCCAAAAGAAAGGTAACAAAAACAACAACAACAGAAAAAATAGGAAGGATTAAGCCCGCGAGAAATTCTTTCAGTATCGAGCGAAAACAAAAGAAAAACACGGTTGGAAATCGTGCAAGCACGCGTTAGACACTCCGCACCAAAATTGTCTGTTGCAACAAACACAGTTCTTTGCTTCTCGTTTATGTTAGACTCGGGGTACCAACCAGCAGCGATTAGAACGGAATTAAAATTACGAAATGAAGAAAAAAAAGAAGAAGATAGAGAGTGACAAGAGAATAGTGAACGGGAGAAAAACGGATTATTGTCGGTCGAACGGGCGCGTGTTAAGTCGACCGACGGTACAAGAAGGGATCTTGGTGCTCGTATAATTGTGTGCAAGCGATTTTGTTGTACTTTTGTTATATATATATGCGATTACGGAAACGTTAGTGCCAGCTGCAGCAGCAAGAGCGTTCGTCGTTTCTACCAGGTCTCCTCGTGTTCGCTAATCCGACACGTCGAAGCGGAAATCGGGGACTCTGTTAGCCCCGGTCGTCGAAATTCTTGACACAACGGTGATATTGGAAGAAGAACTCTATACAGCCGAGAGCGCAGCAAATTCGTGTGTTGTTCGCAATCGTTTGCTCGCGTATTGGAGACGATTCGGGACGAAATGCACGAGGAGCAGAAGTAGCGCGAGGCTTCTCTCGACCCGAGGAAATTCTTCGACGATCACGGTAACGAGAAAGAAGTGAAGAATAGGCGAGTTTCGATGTAGCCGAACGGAACGAAGCCGGAAAACGAAATGAGGATCGGGGTGGAGGTTTGAAAACGCGGCAACCTAGGTGGGAGCATGCATTCTAGTCGCTTCATTTCGACTGGGGTTTTCTCACCCCCCTGTGGGGGGAGGACTGGCAACCATGGACGAACCGGATGAACCGCGAAATTAATTTTCTTATCAACTTCTGTTGGTTTCCCTAGCCGATCATCCGGTTTCCAGGAAACGCAACGATAATGAAGAAACCAGAGAGGATCGCAAATAGAGAAAGACCGGAAAGAATGGCTCGAGATGCGAATTACTCGCAACGCGTTGCATATCAATTGTTCTTCGTCGAGACAGAAACTAAAGAGAATAATTACAGACGGAGTTAAAAAAAAATAGGATTTTAATTCGATCTGCGGATGGCATGTGGCGTATAAAATAAAACGTATCGATAACCGGTCGATAATGAATCGGGAATACACCTACGAACCTTGGAATCAATCTAGCATCCGTTCCGCGTGTCTGTCCGCGAATTTAATCCAACGTCGCTCTGTATACAACTTGACACCGACGAAATTGCATGTCAGAAAGATTTATCGAATTCGGGGAATCGGGGACCGCGCACGACACCGTTTTGTTCCGCGCTCTAACCAATATCATTCTCCAGGAATGAGGCCAAACTATCTGGGAACGTATTAATTCTTAACCGACGACGAAGCGTCCAAACGAGAACGGGTGGGGGATAAAAAAAGAAAAAAGAACAAAATCACCGTGTTTTTGGTTGCGTGTCGGATACACGGAAATTGGATCTCCGAAGATACAGTTCCGTTGCGTTTCATCGGTCGAGTAGAGGCAGCTCGTTAGGAGCACGGCCGCGCAACTACCAGAGTCCATTAATATGTGAGAGAGCAACCCTGCCTAAAAAGTGACTTAGCAACTCCAATGCATACTAAGCAACCCTTATGATACCGGCTGCTGCTGGCTCTGTGTGCACAAACCTGACGCTTCTCTCCGCTTCTAACCCACCGCCCCCCGCCCCCTTCTAAGCCCGTCTTTACGAGCCAGCAACAGCAACAGCGTATCCAACCCAGCCCTAGATACACGTATATTCCAACACAACACGCATCTACTCGCACCTAAAGACACGATCGCGTGTCCTTCAGAAAGCACACGCAGCAACACTCGCACGTGCGCCCTGCTCTTATACGGGGCGTTCTCCGATTTACTATGGTTGCTTCCGGAACTTCTCCGTTTCACCGTACAGACTCCTCTCGATTATCGTCCCAAACTCGGGTCCGAGTCAGGAGAATAATCTTATTGGGAGAAATGCTTCAGACCCTCGTAAATTCGTTTTCTGTCCGAAGCCTCGGCAACAAAAGCGGTGGGACAACAAAGTACGCGCTTGACAAGTTCCACGGCCTCCCCCTCCCAGTGGTGGGGATAACGCCTGGACAATAATCGTGTAGAACGAGCCAGACGATAATCGAGAAGAGTCTGTATCTATATTTCCTTGAGAGTCGGCGACTCGTAGATATATTTATGTAATATTTAAACTTCGAAATCAGCCTGTATAGGAGCGCGGGCGCAAATTCAACGTTACACATGCTCCATACACCTTCACCGTTCGGCAATCGTTCGGTTTCTTTCTGATACATATTCTCTCTCTTTCGCTCCATCAACCAAACGTCCAGTCTCGCAAGATGTGTGAATATGCGGTGAGATGCGCATGCATTTATGGTGATGAGAACTGGCTTGAAAATGGATGGAAATCTAGAGCTGCGACAGAGTTCTTGTACCGCGTGTAATCAAGAGTTACTTGTTTTTTTTTTCTTTTGTATGATTTTCGATCGCGAGCTGGAAAGCCCGATATCATTTTCCATTCATCCGAGCCAAAAATGGTACCTGGAACTCGGTGGGTGGGAGTTGTAAGCGTTATCGGGATAATTCAGCACATGCTCGGATAATACAAGGGGATGTCGAAGAAAGCGAGGCAATTGACGCTGACTACGGGGAAAATCTATTTACGCGGAGAGAGAAGCTTTAACAATTACCTGGTGCATAGGATCGTAGCCCATCGAGCCGTCGTTGTACGGTTGCGAGCCGTAGTCGCTACCATTTATGCCCATCCCGTATCCGGCCATGTCTTGCGGGCCACCGGGAGGCGCCGGCGACATCATCGGCGTTGGGGTGCCTTGGCTCGCGCCACCCATACTGTACGGCGACGCTCCTGCAAAAGCTGCTGTAGAAACAATCGCGGTGCATACAAAATTCGAGGGTGCGTCTTTTAAGTTCTTCCGCCTGACCGATACATTTCGTCTATCTAAAAGCTTGAGCTCGGTTTCACATTGGTCCTACCGTAACCAGTGGCGCGGGTCGATTCTCACGAATCCTCACGAATCCTCTCACGAATCGTCTCACGAATCCTCTCACGAATCTTGACGAATCCTCACGAATCGTGTCGCGAACAGACTATTATCCAATGAATGATCGCCGGAGGCGACGGATCGAACGTTCGAAAACTTTGAATGGTGTTGGATGAACGCCACTGATTAACTACTAGACTGGTAAATGTATCGTCACATCGAGTCTGTTGTTTCGACAAGACATAGATCGATCGTTAGTTCTTCATGTACGTGTGAAAACGAATGGCCTTTTCCTTTTTGCGAAAACATTACGATTCGACGTTATCGATGTACAGAGAAATTTGTGGTCGCAGTAAAGACGATTAACAGCCGCCCCCCCCCCAGCGTGGTGGTAACGCAAACAATATTTTTAGATCGAAACGCGAAAACAACGTCTGCGCTAATCCAACGGGGCAAAGAAATGCCGGCGGTCCCGCAGTCCTGGCGCCAGCAGTATCGCTGGAATTCCGTTTCTTTAATTACGAGAGGACTGCGGCCCGTTCACCGGAAACGTGGCTGAGGAAAGACAAACACGCGAACAGCGTCGAAAGAAACGCGAGAACGCCTTGGCATCTTTCGTCACACCCTTCCCAGCACCCTCGTCGTATTCTCCTCTCATCTTTCGTTCCCTCTTTCTTCGTATAATTGGTAAGTTAAAAATATCTCGCCGTGCTCTCTAAAATAAAGAGACGCCTCGGGTAGTTAAGAGAAGTTGCGCGTAATTGCGACCAGCAAGTCCTGCGAATGCCTGGAATTTCTCCGAGAAAACCACCCAGCATTTTTCTCCTAATTTCCGCGAGAATGCGCCGAGGTAAATATGTACAGACGAACGAACAGAATATGACGCGCGTTGTCGAAACCGTACGTTCACGACTGGACAGAAGAACGAAAAGAAAAAAAGAAAAAAAAAACAATACTTTCTAAAGCGGACTGAAATTGTTCGAGGATTTTCTATGTTTTTTCGCGGAAAAACCAGCCACGAATCCCGATCGATGGTCCGTCGTTTTATTTCTGGAAGATTTATCGGTCGGCCGCGATAAACGCGTTGTTCGTACGGCGGAGCCGAACAATGAGCGGTAACTCAGTCGCGTAATGATTTACAGTAATGAGAAACCACCACGCAACGCAATTTCTTCTCCTTCCTAATTTCGATGCATAAACGATCAAGTACGGCCGACGGCGGCAGAAAAGGTGGCGGGAACTAAATTACACGTTCTTTCCTCAACAACACCCCCGTGAATATCGACTTTCGCGTTCGAATGTCGTGTCTTTTTAGCCGTTCGGATTCGATCAAATGGTTTTAATCGTTACTGTTTCTAGTTATCGAAACGAACTCATCAAGGAACACCCGTCGCTCATTTGGCGAAGGACGGAACTTACCAGCTGCCTTTTTGGCTGCGTACAAGTTCGCCTCCTCCTGTGCTTTACCTATGTTTTTCTTGTAGCGTATCCTCTTGTTGCCGAACCAATTGGAAACCTAAGGCATAAAATTTAAGCGTTCGAAATAATAAAACGATCTGCTTTGTTTTTGGCGATACTAAAAAATTCCATTACGCGAACTATTTTACGGTAGGTTATTTAAAATGCCCGCTAGCAATGTCGTTAATTCTCACGAATGAATTTCGACGAACGTGTGATCTAGTTATCGTGCAAAGATAGTTTTTTTTTTTCGTCTTACCTGACTCACGGTGATACCACATTTTCGCGCGAGCTCTTCCTTGGCCTCTTCGCTCGGGTAAGGATTACTGAGGTGCGAATAAAAGTATTCGTTCAGGATTTCGGAGGCCTGCTTGCTAAAGTTTCGTCTTTTACGCCTGCAACCAAAGAATTTCCGCCCCTTTTTACGGCCGAGTACCAATCGAATCTCGACTCTTTCTCGAGTCAACTCGAGAAAATGAAAGAGCAACTAACGTTGAACACTTTCACGCTACGGATACACACCTCGCGTCGAGGAATCGACTCCTAAGGATCATGACTGCCTCGCAGGTGGACTGTTTGAGCTGCATCTGGATGCTCGAGAACTTCTTGTGAATGATCTGAACCATCCTTTCGATCTCCTTCGGCGTGATCGGCCTTGTACGACTCTGTTCCCTCAGTAAATTCATTACGTGGGTAGTGAACTCGTTACACGCCTGAAATGAAACGGAAATACACTTTTCTATAGTCATCCCAAATGTCCTCCGTTTCTGACCCACAACCCCCCTTCAACGCAAAGGATACCAAGCATCCTCCCTTCACGATTTTGCATCGAGCAAGTTATGGCGAGCAATCGTGAAACGGGAAACGTATTCGACAGCGCGTATTCCGAGTTCGAAGATTTCAAGCGAAAGCTTTCGGCAAGAAAGCCGTCGAAGCAGGCCGTCGAGAAAGATCGCTCGAAAAGTAACAACTCAAGATGTTCTCCGATCTGTTTCGATCTTAAAATCGACGGGGGGTTTCGAAGATGCTGATCATTGGTGTTTTCGGGCTGTCACGAAACCGTGGAAGGAACGACGATTACGGGGGATGGGGTGGAAACCCGAAATAAAAGGTAAGAAGGGAAAGGGCGACGATATAGGGAAAAAAAACGAGACGAAAGACGCGTACGTATAATGCATTATTCCCGGTGGCTGCTCGGTTTAAGGGAAAAAGGACTTTGCTCGATATCAGTATTCGAGGCGAGCACGCTACCTTCCGGAGGGAGCGAAGAAGGGACGACGAGAGTGCACAAGAGAAACGGGGTGGTGAGGGTGGGGCTGGGTGAGGGTGGATTTTCCTGAGGGAAGGCGTTAGAAGGAAGAGAGAGGTCGGTAGGGGAGAGGTCGGACAGGGTGGCTCGCAATTTCGAAATGGATTCCACTCTACCGCCATACCCCGCTACTATCCTCCTCTTTCTTCTATCCATCCCGTTTCTCTTCGTTCTCTTCTTCCATTCTGTTCTCCTCTCTTTGCACGAGAGCGTGCCCCACCGGCTTGGTGGGGTGGATCAGCTTCATTCCTGGCTTCCTTGCCGCTAGCCAGGCCGAAGGGCTGGAGACGATCTCGAGTAGGTGGATTGGATGGAAAACCCATAGAGAATTATGTCCCCCCTGCGTCGTTGTTTTCTCCAATTTTTAAATTATCGCCGAAACAAAAACGATACTTCGCCGGGCTGATGATACGCGAGACACCGTTGTGTTCCTTACCGCTATCGAGAAGACATCGAGAAAAAAAAGACGAACGTAATCTCCACCGGCGGCAAAGAAAATTCAGCCCGCAATTTTGATAAAACCAATGCACCGTGGAACGGACGCACCGTCGAAGCAATAAGTTTTCGGATTTGCAGGTCGATCGATCGCGAGCCAACGATATTAAACATTGATTCCTCGGGATAGTCGCGTCTCGAACGAAAACATGACGTACGGTTGGAAAAGAAAAACTCGTGACACGAGTCAGCGTTAAAAATGATTTATAAAACGCGCTGCTATCTCTTAGAGGATAGAACGAATCGACGAAAAAGTCTTATAAATCAGACGGAAATTCGGGAGACGAACGTTGTCGTGAATCGCGGGTGTAATCGTAAGGTCTGACGATTCGACGGTTCTTCCTTCCATTTTCCGTCGATGCCTCGTCCATCGGAACTATAAAGCCAACAAGTGTCACACAACGGTCGTTAATCCGCCGTCTCTGCGCGATACAAGTTTTCTCACGGCGCGGCGCCTCTAATTTTACTGCGGTTCGGTCTATTAATACTGGCGCACGTATATCGAGGATATAGCACCGAGAGGCTTCTGGCTCGCGAGCGTTATCGAAATTCCAACCTGCACGCTACTAAATATACCTGGCCGCGGCGGCTACGTTTGCCACGGATATTCCGCGGTTATTCCGCGGTTACCACAATAAGCGACACCCTCCTCTCTTACGCGATCGCACAGTGACTGTTAACGACCATTTCCCCAAACGAGTCACCATCGATCGCCTCTATCCTAGATCTTACAATGGAAGGCACGAAAGTGTCCCCTTCCGATTTTGATGAAACTTCGTATGTCTGTTAAGCAGTTGAAAGTAAGGGATACGTATTTTTTTTTATCGGCTGAGATGCGACTTTAATGGGTGAAACCACCCCTCGAAGTTTCGACCCGAAAGTACTATCTCGAAAACCAGAGGAGATACATGAAACTTCTAATGGACGAGAATTTTTATGTAGAATAATATGGTGCTAAGAAATTGTCCTGCATTTGCTTACAACACAAAAAATTTCAGATCGAAACTTTGAGGAGTGGTTTCACCCCCTTAAAATCGTGTCTCAACAGATAAAAGGTGACGCTGCGAGTTGACTCGAGACCGAACGGATGCTCGGCCGGCCGAGCCGGTTAAAATCTGGACTGAAAATCGGACAAAATAAAGGCGGGCGTATGTACCAGTAAAATTCATGCCAGGCGATGTTTGCTGTCGGTGATCACGCGATCTCGTAAAACTCGGTGCGGTTCTATTCTCGTACTTGTCACGCCATTTTGCATAGCCGGGCAGACGTTCACCCTAATGCAGTGAGTCGACCGCCACGCGAGTTTGAATAGTAAATTTCGGTTATGATAAAACTTTTGGCCGCGACGATATCAACCGTAATATCGTTACTTTTAAGCGCGGCAATATATTCAACCGCGGGACCCGAAACACTGTATGTATTACCCCACGCTCGCCAAAACTCGGCAACTGCCTCCAACAACGTCCAGAACGTTGTTCATTTAAATAACAATCGCGCTCGCGATACGAATAGTAGATTCGAATGAAAAAAATGGCTTTCGCGGGGACAAAAACTTTCCAGTCTGACCCGTTTCGAAGCGTTCTAAAAATAAGAGAAAAGAACAGTGAATCCAGTTCGCGATCAAAGGATAAAAACGAAATGTTTTTTAAAAAAAAATGGGAGAGACAAAGGGAGGGAGAAAGCAAAGGGGAGGAAATGAAACGTCGTATTTCGATACTCTTTAGATACTCCGACACGAGGAGAAAAGAACGGGGTGCAAATTTGTTGATGGCCAGGTTTATCGATAGGGCGTCAACTACCCCTGGTAACTGCAGTTTCAACGGCGCGGCGCGTGTGCACGCGAACGCATACATCTCGGCACGAGCTGACTCCATATTGTTGCGCCTACAAAGAATTCCGCACGCATCCGTGTACACACCGGTGGACCTCAAAGCAAGGGTGTGCGTATTCCACTGCGGGGAAACATCAAGACCGCTGACACACGGTGAAATATGGGGTCGAAACGGGTGTGGCAATTAAACCAAGCTCCCAACCCCCACCCCGTCAACCCTTCCGTCCTCGTGACTCGTGTGCGCGAGTGATTTGGTATTTATGTACGCGCGAATGCACGAGTCGGTACGGATGCCGAGCCACGGTTATTTTCAAAGTATGCAAAAGAGAGAAAACACGAAGAGACGTTAAAAAGAATTATGCTTTTATCGTTGATAAGTGAGTGGTAGCAAGCCGGAGGGATCATGCGCGCTACACACGCCGCCGTTTTGTTTCAATCGCCTGAATATTAATGAGCAGGAATTGAATATGCGTTTCGGGCAGCCCACCGGTGGCGTCGCCGAACACCAGTGAATCTCAACAATGAAAATAACGATACGGGAAAATGCAAAATAGCCCACGATGAAACAGCCATATCGTATTCGTTGATCGATGCGACCTATACAGTCCTATATGGGACACGCTTTCAACGATCCGGCAAAAGAGGTTCTCGAAATAAAGCTTTAAAAAGTTGTCCGTCGAATGGAACGCGGCGTTCCACGGAGTCAGCGCCGCGAAAGGCGTGGTGACCGGGGTAGTATTCAGGATTTCGTTGAATTCCTACGGCAAACACAATAGCCCGCGGGGAGTTTCCTCGCGTTAAAGAGATCCGCAGCTCGCGATACAGCCGCCTGGCTTGCTCGACACGCGAGATTTTACTTAGCGCGAGCAAGTCGGTTCATTAGCACGCAAATCGTCCAACAGAGACGGGGCTCGATTCTCTACCGTAGTACGCCTAACTGGTCTCTTATCGGACTGCTCGAGGGTAGGAAAAAAATTCAACGGAAAAACTGCACACGAACCGTCCCCCAACCCCCTTCGATTCGATTAAATCCAGCGATTCGAGAACGTTTCCCGTTTCACCCGAATATCTGACAGTCTGGGAGGCATCGCGTTTCCCCGGATAAACGAGAAGACATCCCCTCGTCACGAACCTGTTCGTATTTCTCCAATTCCTGATGGTAGATCTGCCTAATTTGAGCAAGCTTGGCTCTGTAGTCCGAATGTTCGATAGCGTTGTCGGGTTGTCCAGGTGGTCCAGCCGCTGCAGCCGCCGAGGCCGATGCCGCTGCTCCCGCTCCGCCACCCTTTTCCGGCCCGGCAACACCCTCCGCGATCAACATGTTGTCCAATCGCATTAGCTGCGGATCGGGCGGTTCCTCTTCCTGAGTGTTCCTTAACGACAGCACTGTAACAGAACAAGAAATTTATATTTCAGTAACCTTTCTGATTACCGCCAAGCTGATTCGTAAACGGACCAAAGAATTACATAGACATTCTACGATCGTGAAATCGTCGGAGTCACACCTCGTGAAAAATCGAGTTAACAAACGGGGACGATTAAGTTTATTATCGTGACGATTTTTCTCGACGAGTACGGAAGAACGATGGACGTGGAAACGGTGCGTTACCACGGGAATCGAGAGGGGAAAGAAAATGGGAGAGGGAGAGGGGTGGCTTGAGAAAGTCGCGCGTTTACCGATCGTAAAAGAATCAATTTTACTTCGGCGTTCCCCCCTCCCCTCGGATCATCATCCCCTACCATCATCCAGACCCTTTCGTTCTCTTTGTTTTAAGGGCCGATGCACGCAGTGCTTTGGAACGGGGTGGTTTTCCACGGTGTAACAGTGGTTTTATTGTACTTTTACGGCGCATGATGGAGCTGGACGAGCCATAAAACCACCGAGAGCGAGGGACTCGGTGTCTCTTCTCTTCTCTTTCCTGCCCTGTGCCCCCGTGGCCTCTGTGACAGTTCTTCTAGAAAGATGCAACCCTGTCTTCGACAGTTTTCGCCCTCTTGACGTATAAAACCAACACGTGCACGCGCGAATAAGCACGCCTGGGGGATGAACGACAGCGCGGGAAACTCGTACAAACTGCCGTGAGATATACTTCCTGAGGGATCACCGGTTATTCTTCCGGTGATTTTAAAGAACGACCAAAGAGTTATTGGTTTGTCGACCGGAGAAAGTTGAGTGGAATCGACACCGAGACGAAAAGATAACCTTTCCATGGGGAGATGCGAAATGAAATAGTAACTGCTTTAAAGGACCGTGAGACTGCGATCTGTTAAATTAATATGAAATGACAATTAAAATTCTTGTAAAATTATATCGCGATACTTTGTTAAATAGCCGTCATATTGCGTTTTAACTGGTACGCGTCACACAGCTGAGATTCGAGCGTTGAATTAATTAGGCTTATTCGAGGGTTATTCGAGCCGTAATTTAAATTCGTTAGGACTTTTTCCGCTCCGCTCTATGGTTCCTCACCCCCGGAAAAAAAGTCTCCAGAGACGAAAAGTTGAGCGAAGAAGGGGGTAAAAGTTCGCCGGGAGTCGTGGGAGCGTGAAACGAATGCGCGGAACTAATGCATTTATACGAAGTGTAACAATTAGGACCGCAGCGTTGGCGAAGAGGTTGGAGTTTCAGATTCCCCTTGGGACTCGGCTGGAAGGGTGAAGACACAAAGTCGATCACTGGGGAACCATTTCTTTGAGAAAGACGTTACGTTACGCTACGCGCTAACTCTGTCAGAGGCCCCGTGCTCGTTAATGAATCTTTCCTCCGCGCTGGGGAATCGTCTTGAAAAATCTGATTAACAATTCTCCTACTTAAATTGCGGCAACTTTTCGGAACCCTTATTTTGCAGTGTACAAATCCGAAGATAGGAAAATCAGATAAGTGATTCCAAACAAACTAAAAAAGACGAAAGAAATACGCGAGGTTCTATTTCGTAAAAAAACAACGATATAATAGAAGGGTCAAGGAGGCATCGTTAAAACTTCGATAGCGCGACGGTGGATAATTAAAAATAAAAAAGCTTCATTCGCGTCGTTGAGCCGCGAAGCGGCGGAATAAAACGTACGTTTACGGCGATGCCCGTCCGAAAGAAGTTGTGCCATTGAAAGTTAAAGGCCCGTGAACCATCGGCGGTGCTTTCGTTTATTCGTTAAGGGGATCTCGCGAAACGGCGCAGTTTGCAGAGGAGAAAGAGTCGTGCCACAAATCGGAGGCTCGTGACACCGTTCGTCGATTTCGTCCCGCGAGGAGCTCCCGAATCGGCGGTGGAATCGCGCGACACGAACGCGTGCTTCGCGACGGCATGCGAAATTAAGCGCTCGAGCAAAATTATTTTCGGGTATCGAGCGGAAGAAAGTAATCGGGGGCGGCTTACGGGCAATAATCTGGCCATTACGGGGTGTAAGGGGAGGGCTCTTGGTACCGTGT
Source organism: Dufourea novaeangliae (assembly GCF_001272555.1). Taxonomy (NCBI): domain Eukaryota; kingdom Metazoa; phylum Arthropoda; class Insecta; order Hymenoptera; family Halictidae; genus Dufourea; species Dufourea novaeangliae. The sequence continues at coordinate 610,236 of NW_015373960.1, read as the reverse complement.
CGCCGAGGCACAGGGACTGGCGGCAACCTCCTGCGGGGGTTCTTACAAGCACGTAAACTCAGTTTTACTAGCAGTTAACATTTTACGACTCAGACGGTCTGCCGGCTCTGTAAACTCTGTCTCACTCCCTGTCGGTGAAGCGCGAACGGCTACGCGCGCACTCCTTCCTGTCTCCATCTTTCTTGCTCTAGCTTCCTGTCGGTCGAGCCGCGCGCGTATTCGTCACAACACGAGCACGGCGTGGAAACACCGGCTATACCAGTGATGGGCAACCGAGCCTGTTCGGGCATGTTGCCCGCACAGGCTGGAACAACACGTATGTAACATTGAACTGTTTTTTATTGAAAAAATCTGACGAAAATACACAAGTTACAATAGTATTTGAATAAATTTCACAACAATTGCCTTAAATACTACTTATATATATATACGAGTTTACAATATGTTTGTAACAATATGTGCATAAATTCAGTAAAACAGCTTAAATATTATTCAGACATATAACAATAAAAATAATTTCCTCTTCTGTAACTTGTAAATCTTCCGTACGATGTTCAAAGCTTCATATGGAATAGTTTAGATAGATGTCGGACTCCTGTGGAAGGGTTGCGAAGCAGGACACATTACGAATCACGTGTCGTGATTCACGACATATTTGTGCGTGAAGAAAATGATAGATACGTGCTCTCATTCACAGATTTCACCCACCACTGCCATATGCCCGCATGCTGCACGTTGTTGCCCGCTAGTGAGTTTGGCGGGCGCTGAGTTGCCCATCACTGGGTTATACAAATGTACGCTCCGCAGCGACAACGTAACGCTCGTCGTTTTCGAGGGTCGTTAACGAGCATGCTACGTTAATACGACACCCCGTTGAAGATCGAGCTAATTGTCCATCTAATTCCCTGCTCCCAGCGTGTTACCGAGCACGGAAGACAAAATTTCGGTCATTTGGAAGAAACGCCTGGGCTGTTTTATGTCGCGACATGTGTTAATCCGGCGACAAGCAAGAGTGGTCGCTCGTGATAACGGAAAGTTAAACAACACGCGGTGCACGTAGATCGTGTGAAGTTTTTTGTGATCGCCCGGCAACGAAACAACACGTTCGAAAACTCGATGCACGCCCGGCACGATAAATTCGATTGACCAAACGAGTCAGATTGGAGCGGCCATGGCGAACGATCCTGAAATATGCAAGGGTTTCGTGCACAGGGGAGAAAGAAAGGGAAGGGTGCGAAGAGAAAATCGAAAATCCCCGGTCGAAACAACCCGTAGGATAATTTAGATTCGCGAAGCGGAGTCGAGTGGAGCGGAGGTATTACGGCAACGGCAGCGAGAGCGCCGGTAGAACGCCGCTGCTGGTGTGTATTGATCTAAACGGGAACCCGTGAAAGCAATTAAGATAAGGCACGGTAACAAAGGGTTGTCGGCTGCTACCCGCTTTTCACCGTAGGAAAACAGAAAGAGAGAAAGGGGAAATAGAAAGAGCCAGGAACCGGATGGAAGTAGATACGTGACGGAGGAAAACTGGAGGCCCAAATATCAACCCCGCCGTGCCAAAAACCATATCGTGCGCATTTTCCTCGTGACTGAAATCCCCAGTATACCTATTGGAACAAATATATTCAGACTCCTTCAATTACTTTCTGGCGTTATGTCTCCGTCAAACACGAGAGTGCATTGATTTTATTTATTTATTGCAGAAGACGATTTTTCAACGTCGACATTTGAATAGAATAAGTTAAACCGTAACGAATGGTGTCTGCAAAGATGAAAATCAATAACGATTAATCGATGCTTCCTAATTTACGTTGTGGCAAGAGAAACACGCAATGATCGCAAAGTGTATGAATTCAAACAGCGGAGGTAGCGTAATTACTACAACACTGCAGTCGCGGTACAAGCGTAATCGTTATTCGAGTAATGGTCCTACCGACCGCGGGGGCTAGATGACAAACGTGACGGGAAATACGATGCTTCGAAACATCGGTTTTCTGGTCCATCAAGATACAAAGAGTTTAACAATGTGATAATATTACGTTTCGTCCCCTAGGGTTGACTCCAGGTAGAATCGAATTCTGACCCAGTTCCATGATCCTCTCAAGCGGATCTTGGTCGCGTCTAAAGGAATTGATTCCCAAAATCCATTCAATTTTTTTTTCGTCTCTCTTTCACATGCTCCAGCTTTTCCAAAACTAACCCTAGTGCGCGTGGATCAGGTCCAGATGTAAGCCGAAGAGGACAGAAGAGGGTAGACGAGGAAGAAGAAAGGAAGGGAAGGAGGGCAAGCTGGCAGGCAGGCAGACAGCCGGAATGGCTGCTCTTTTAATTCGAGGGTGAACTCTGCCGGCAGGCCGGAGGGGCTCCAAGGGGGTGCGAAAGGGAAGCTAAAAGAAGACGGCTGAGCATTACCCCTGGGATCTGATATCGACACCGAGCCGTAAGAATATCCGGGCCTCTTCTGATTTACGAAAGAAATCGAGACGAGGTGTTCTGCATTGTTGATATCGTGTTTTGCTCCGTTACGAGCGCCGGTTCTACTCGAGTGTTCTCAGAAACGTAAGATCGTCGCGTGTCAGGCATTATCGTATCCTCGGAATGACGGGAAAAAATTAGATCCAGCGAAAGACGATCGTTTCTCTGGCCCCTGAGCCGTTTATCGCGTATTCTCGAGCGAAGAATTATTCTTCCCTTTATTTAAACGACCTTTGCATAAATGTATTAACTATAACAGTGTTCATTATCTAACAAACTTGCATGGAGGATATACACCAAGAATAAAGATCCGAGGAAAAGTAAATAAAAACGAATGGAAATGCATCGAACACACGGCACCTAGTCGAAACCAGTTTTTAAAAATTGCACACCGCTAGCTGTGTTGCGGCGAATGTTATCACGCTGCGCGATACGCAATCTTGAATTGCTCGACGTGAATGCAAAAACAAAAAAAAAAAAACAGAAGTGAAATATTAATTTTGATTCGATGGAGTTACGCGTTCTGATACGCGGTGTAAACCAACGGACGGGCAGAGAAGTTATCGGGCGGTCGCGGCGAGTTCTATATTTTTCTACGCGGCGGATAATAATAACGTCTCGGACGTCGTAGACGACAGGGTAGCGCCGCGTTTCCGGCCTGGACGTCGACTGTGTCTGCTCGTAGTTTCCCGTTCTCCTCGCAAGCCAGAACTTTCTTACGATTTCTTTCGCGCTTTGGCAATTCCGAGCTTCCGTTCCCCGAAAAGAATTCTGTGCGAACGGTTTCTCGCGCTCCCCACTTCGGACTCAATGTTTTTCCAACGTCGGCACAGAAATTCCCCTTTTCCCTAGCTCTCCCTCCCACTCTTCCTCTTTAGCTCCGTTCCATCCTCCTCCTATCCTCCAGGCATCGTTTCCTTTCGGAGTTCCGCGCGTCGAATTCGCTCGATCGTATCTTCGGAGTGCCTCCACTCGTTCCTCTCTTTTCCGCATTTATTATTTTGTTCCTTTCCTTGAGCCACTTCCGGCGGGAACACGGGTGCTCGTCTCCTTTCCGTTTGCCGACGCGGCTTTTCCAACTGTCGTAAATCAAAACTCGACGCGAAAACGCGACCAAACGAACGGTACGCGCGGAACCACCCCGTGTTACCGGGTGTCCGGAATGACCATCGACCCCTCTCTTCTCCATGCTTTGCACCGGTGGCAGCGATATGACAACAAAGGAAATATTTCTCATGGTCAGACTTTCCGACGGATTGAAGGATCGAGAGCGTAAAGGATACACCTCGTACTTATAACTTCGATGTATTTCTAACCAAATTCGTTTGCTTCGAGCGTTGCATTGAACATTGAAACGGAAAAATTTTAATCAAGACGGAAAATATTCGGAAAATCGCCCCTCAAGCTGTGAAACCAAGGGAAATATTGTGTAGCAACGGAAAAGAACAATGAAAGGGCGGGTAAAGAGGGGGAGGTGTGCAAGAAGGAGCATCCCCTCCGTCCCGCCTGTCGCAAAAGAAAAGAGGGTGGACGCGTCGGTGGCCGTGGGGGTCGAATAAAATTTTACGGCCGCGAAATCGTCCAATAATTGTTACGGCTCGCTTTGATCGCGTAAAACACGTCGTAAATGTCGAAAGGGACGACCCCCTGGCCGACAGGAATTACTCTTAACCCCCTTACGGGGCATTATGCGGCATTACTGGCGGTGCTGCGTTTGCGTCTGCACGCTTCCGCTGTCTCCGACCCTCCCTCGACTTTCTTCCCCTCCCGTTCCCTTTCGGAAATCTTATGCTTCGACTCGGGGGTGATAGCTCGGCCACATCCACACCCTATAAAGTCACCGAAAGGAGAAATAGCTTTCGGGCATCCTGTGGCGTGTCCCGTCTGATGTCGCCTGGTTCTCAATTAAGCGTTAAACGACTCGCGTAAAACCGACACGCCTGCCCCATAAATATGTCTACAGACTCCTCTCGATTATTGTCCCGAACTTGGGTCAGCGCCGAGACAATAATTTTATAGGGAGAAATGCTTCAGACCCTCGTAAATTCGTTTTTGGCTCGAAGCCCGAGCTTTGGCAACAAAGTACAGACTCCTCTCGATTATAGTCTGGCTTGTTCTACACGACTATTGTCCAGACGTTATCCCTGCCACTGGGGGTTGCCTTGTTTGCTGGTCGCTCGTCTTACACGGCTCCAACCGATTGTGAACTCCTTTTATCTGTCTGAAGTGTTGTCACATAGATCGAGAGACTTTTTACTTCGAATTTATCTTCACAGGTTGTACAAGTTTGGTCTTTTCTCGAAACAGAAAGGGTCATCGTGAACCATGGTCCATAAACTCGAAGCTTTTCGAGCGGTAGTTCTCGAGGTCGGTAGGAACGATTTCTCAGTCAAAAAAAACCACCGTTAATATATTCAAGGAAAAAGATTACACGGTGCAAAAACATCTCGACCAAGGGTCTGTGCACTTACGTGGCGGTTCCCCTCGTCTGTAGCGTTCCCGCCGTTTCTTTCTTTCTTTCTCTCTTTCTTATTTCGAGGTACCGCCGAGTGCAGGAGCAAGTACGATGCTTGCGTTCTCGAACACCTTCTCCTCGGTGTGCTAGACCGGGTTGGCTGTGTGCGCGCGTCTACGCCAAGAGGTCGGGCAAGATCTTTTAATGAAACGCGGATGTTAGAATGGCAGGA
>NW_015373960.1:568210-605002 GCF_001272555.1 Dufourea novaeangliae | reverse complement strand
TTCCTGCTCGGGAACCCTCGAGAACTTGTCTCTCCTGTGTACGCCGCGACAACGATAACTAGACTTTTTAATAGCTTAATAACGACCGAAGATATTCGCGACGAGTTAACGGGAAACGAGAGGCCCGCGTATCGTGTTGGTTCCACCCTTTCTCTCGTTACGAGCCATCGAAATTTATCAGCTCGTTTCGCCAGCTTTCGCGTGTTCCGTTCTACGAACTTTTTACCCCGTTATCAACGTCCGTCCTGTTTGACCGTGAAACAAGATTTTGCAGCCTAAAATTCGACGTGCTCTCTATTTAATTTCGTACCATCATTCTACGCGCAGGAAGCGAATCTTCGCAGCAACTGTGAGTTAACAACCGGGGGTGGAAGGTTCCTTCCAAATTCGCGCGACAAAAGCGCCCTCGGCAAACGAGGCGGGATATAATTGCGTGATATTAACGCAAGCACAAAGATTCCCGATGTTGTTTCAGCGATAACGACGCTAATAGGGCTGCGATAAACGCGGGAACACCGTGATGCGAGTTCATTACAACGGAATCGAAGCAAGACCGAGGCGGTGCTGTGAGATGGTAAGACGCGAAGAGGTAGAGGGTAACACGGATACCTCGAGAACGAGAAAGATGAAGGAGAAAGTATTAATAAAACGTTGCAAAACTAAAGAGAAACGGAGAGAGAAGCGTTGGAAAGAGAACGCGGGCAAGCGGATCGAGAAAGAAATTCTTATTGCCTGGCAAGTCCGGCTTTTCCGCAATATACAGCACAGGTGTACCGAATGTGTACACCCCATCCCACCCTCTGTCGTACACGCTCTCGTCTGTAAGGGTAGAAACAGCCCCGTGCACGCATGGTCAGGACCGTATTCTGTCTAGCGAAGCCCCATTACTCTTTGCTCTTGTTTCGCTTGCCTCCCCTTAATATCTACCATTTTTAATACGATACACTGGACACATTCTTTCTGACAAAAGAAAAACGAAAGAACAAAATAAAATTATCGTTTTCACGACCCGATACGTGTTCCCTTGCCGGGTGGTCATTCGAACGTACAACTCTTGATAAAACAGTCGGACAACCCCACACCACTGCAACCTCTACTTACAATAACAAGGTATACAGCATCGAGCAAGGCGATCGTGATGGAAAATATAAAACGCTGCGGCGAGCGGGACGCGTAAAAATACACGAGTCGTTTTATAGACATAAAGCCCCGTTGTAAAATTCAACGGAAACGGTAATCGATTAAATGAACCTCACGAGAGACGGCCGTGTATAGCCGCGGAGCCTAAAGCTCGCCAAGCTTCGTGGTCTATAACGTCTAATGACTCTATAACCTGGTTTATTCCTCTGAAAACCAAGCCATCCGTGAGAAACCGGTAAACCAGTTTTCCGCGAACATCGCGCCACGGTGTGTAAATCATCGACCATCTTCTATCTCCGATAACCCCGCTGGGGACCACCGAATAGGAGACGGAACTTCTATCAAAGGGTCACCGATGATCCAATTTCAACGATCTCGAAGGCTTTCAGAGGGCCAGCTTCTAGTTCGAATCGGGGATGCATCCACAAATGATGTAGAATCGGATACGACGCGAATATCATGGTCAGATTTCTCGAGAAGGAACACCAAACTCAAGGGTTAATTTCACCCAGAAATCTTTCAAACAAACCAACTCGTTTCTCTACCAATTGTCTAAATCCGAATGGTACGCGCAACGTTGCATGAACTCCCCATTAAAATCTACCCGTTTCTCCTGCCGGCAGTGTGTATTTGTTATTTCCTGGCTGGAAAAATCCTGCTGAGCTGCGGAGTATTTCCTTTCGAGTCCTCGTCCAGGCCAGAGAGAAAGGGGGAGAATGAGAAAAATGGAAAGAGAACGCGAGTGTTTCCTCCGTCGTTCCTTTTTCCACGGGGTGGGTGAGCAGCGCATCGTACACGAGAAAGACGGAACGAGGAGAGTCGAGGAAAGAGAGAAAGGGTGAGAGAGTACTAGCTGGCTGGCTGGCTGGCTGGCTGGCTGGCTGGCGGGAGAGAGGAGCCCGAGAGGCGACAGGGGGTAGACCGACGTTCCTGGGGGTGGAGGCGCAGGAGGCAACGTGGCGTATTGATCGAGTGGCTCTCGCGTCGGCCACCACCACTTTCGAGTCACCCTGTATAGGTAAGCGTCTGCGTTCGTGTTTCTATAGACGAGGATTTCGTGCGTGTGTCGTCGCTCCATCGCATCGTTCGAATGTATGCTCGCGCCACGCCACCGAGCAACTGTTTATGCATCCATCGTAGACGGTCTAATTAAAAAAAATTGATTTCACCGAAATTTCGACCGAAGACGATGATAGAAATAACGAAAAAATTCTCAACGCGTTTATCATCGTGTCAAAGATACAGGGCGACTTACGTAGACATCGAATGAAACATTTTAACCCTTTACTACGCTCGGTGTATTTCAACGCGACATTCATAGCCTGCTCGACCTGCCATTTCAACTTGCGTGGGTGTTCGTAATAACCGTCCGAAAATCTATTCCACCCGCTGTTTATACGCGAGAAATACTGTTACTCGGAAGTTACTGGAGACGCGATACAGGTATGTATACATAACTTTTTTTCTGTCTAGCGGTGTCAAACGTACTGTCAAGATGATTTGGTCGAAATTTTGTTCCGTGGCCAAAAGAAGTCTCACTGCTTTATTTCAGGTGAAATCGACCAGGTCTTCGAAACGCTGGCTCGCAATTTATCTACATCAGTTGTTGATGTTTGTCAACCCCTGAGTCAGACAGTACAGAACGTTTCCCTTCCGTACGGACGGATATAGTAGTTCCGCGCGCGTATACGCGGTGCACGAAACTGTGCGCGGGTGCTTTGCGTGTGGAGGGCAAGAGGCAATGGTCAGAAAATAACTCAGTCGGTCTGTTCCCATGTGCGCAGGTTATTCGTGTGCGTGCGCGCCATGGGCGCTGAAAACACCGTGATCTATGGTAGGTGCATCCCACGAATAACGCGATGACACTTGGCCTGGAAAATCTCCGGGAGCATGTCCGCGTGGACGCACAGAATTTCCCATGTACATTTATCCGCGAAACATCGATGAAAAGTGCTCGCGGATCCGCGTTACGCGTAAAATTGAAGGAAAATTCTGACAGAACAGATCTATCGTACGAATAAATTGTAGGAACACGCTGCGATCAATTTTATGAATCACATCCGCGATTGCAGTAACTTTATTGTCCAGAGAAGCTATAGCTGTATCGTCTTTACCTTTTATTCGCGCCCGAAGGACCAATCCCATTGAGAAAGAACAAGCATCGTCGAGAAATGCATAGAGATTCGATGATCTATACGATGCGGGTTGGTCTTTTGAACCGTTCAGAAATCTATGGTCGACAAATGAAACAGTGAAATATGGAGTTTACGGTATATTCTAAAGTTTCCACGCAACCGCAGGAATAGTATCCTTTTTTCTGGACGGACAGGACACGAAGACTCTTCCGCATTTCATTTTCAACCCGGTGGCTCCCGTGGGCGTTGTAAACGCACGCCTCGCGTCGGTGCATCACCATTGGAAAAACTACACCCTTGCGTTTCTGTCTCGCCCCGATTCGGTTTCCAACTAACGAGAGACTGACTCCGGTCTCTGCATGAGCACGTAACGACGCTCAACTGAACGTATAGCCGGTAAAAATTCTACCTCGAGGAACAATCTTGTTATCGCGACCATCTGTATCAATCGGAATTAAAACGCAACAAATACACCCATCGATTTTTCGTGTGAATGCAAAGAATCGAATGTTGCGATCGTTCGTGGAGGTTTCGACGAAACTATAGAGAACTGGCATGGCTTCTGGAAAGACTAGAGAGGGTAATTCGTCCGTGAGAAAGGGTGGACCAACGCCACCGTCAGCTTCATCCCCGCCAGCCGTTCATCGAAGGGGAGGCCAAGGCGCTCGATATCAAATCGTCGAAAAACCATTGTGAAAATATCGAGGAATGTACCAAACGGCACGAAATACGTTGATCCATAAAATCTAACGGTCCGGAAACTGCGTTTAATCGGCGCTGACGATACCGTAATCGATCCTATCGCGAGCAGAAAATTCATAAATTTCTTCATAGGCGAAACAACACGAAATTTTAGTAGGTACAAAGTTAACGGAAACCTGGTTGATTAAGCGCAAACAGCGTGATTACCATATTCGGTGAAAATTCAAACCGGTCGGGAGAAAGATGCAGCACGGGATTAAAAATTTGTACCGTTCGCGAGGATACGCACACGTACGCAAGCAGTAGCGTTGCTCACGTAAACGCAACTCTCTTTCGCGGCTGCGGAGAGACATTTTTCTCGTGGCATCCCTGTGTATGCATTATGCATGCCCGGTTGGATGCCGCAGACTCTTTACGCGGCGAGAATTTGGAATCTTTCGCTGCTAAAATTCTTCTCGCTACGGGAAGAGGTTTTCCCGCGGATCTTCGAAGCCACTATAGATATCGTTCCGTTTGATCCTATAGCTTTAAAAAAAAAAAAAGAAAAACTTGATTCGCCCTGTTAAATAACTACCTACGTTAACATTGAAATTCTACATTTTCACCTGTCTCCGAATCAAATAATTGCAACACGCAATTTCGTTAGCCTAGCATTGTTTCCGAGCGGTGCGCGGAATGAAAAATACGCTCCGAATTGGCAGCTTGGAATTGTCGCAGGGCCGTGATACGAGAATGAGGTGCCCCGCGCACTCGAAACGTCATATTCGAGCACGGTCGAGCAGTTTCTGTACCAGACACACGGGACCTGTTGCTGTCGAGTTTACGGTGTTTTTACGAGCGACGTTACAGCCACCCCTGAGTACGGGGGCTGAACACACCCTCCCCGCAGAAACGATATCCCTCTTCTCATTGCCCAGCACCTATGCGAACGGTTAGTACGAGAAAAAAAGAAGGACAGAAACTGAAACGACTATCTGTATACTTCTCCCCTTTCGGGATGATGCTCTCTTTTTTTTTTATATCTCCGGTTGGAAGCAAACGATCCTGTACCAGAATAATGATTCCGATCATTGTTCGCCGATGAAATCACGCGTCAAGGATCAAGGTAAATTTCACGAACACAACCACCCAACGGGAAGTTCTGATTTCGAGTCAATTGGGATGTACAGTAAACCCTTGATGAGTGTTGGAAGACTCCTCGGCACTGACAAGAGGTACTCAGGTGCAATGCTGATTTTTTAATAAGCACATATGGCCATTGATTTATGAAATTTGTAATGCTCAGTTCCAAGGAGACTTCGAACACTCAAGATTTACTGTATGGTACGGTGATATCACCGGGATAGAACACTCGATGTAGATAATATAATGTAGCCTCTCTGGATTAACTTCGCGCAGGAACTTCGACCATCCGAGATCGGTTTTCGGAAAGATACATCGACCGCGAAGAATTTCGACGGAGCACTCGATGGAGTTCGCGAGGGAAAAGTCGAAGAGTCGACGAGGCTGACTTCCGGCGGCGAGACAGCGTCGCGTATACGAAGGAGGGTAGCTAGAAACAAGCGGTAAGTTTAGCGAGAGTCGTGAAAGTTTCTGGACGTCGCCGGCGCTAGCTCTACGAAAGTTTCCAACTACCGAGTTTTGTCTCGCGCAATTAGAAGTTCCCTGTATTATTCATAGCTAACGCTGCACTCCCTCCCCTCGCTCCGTGTTTCCCCTCCTCCTTTCATGGTCTCGGTTTCTTCTTCTGGCTGTTCAAGCTCGGTCGCAGGTTGCCTCTCCTCGGCACTGGATACGTCGCGACTGGGCCGCTTCTTCGTAACGCGCAAAACTCAAAGACCACCACCGAGAGAGAGAGAGAGAGAGAGAGAGAGGCGCGAGTCGCGCACGGTTCATGAATTTTAATGAAATCTCGAGCCAGAGATGGAAGCTCCTTCGTGTTTCGCCCTGTCCTTCTACATCCTCTCCTTTTTCTCTTGTGTTCGCGCGCGTACACAGCTGCCGCCTGTTGGTATTTTCCGTTCGGATCTATGCTACTTGCGCGTCGATCGATATTCACCGCCGAATCGCCTATGTAAATAATTAAATCCTCGCGAATAAGTTGCGTTCCCGTATGAAGCAATAGATACTTCCCAAGTATCCAAGTTATCTTGACTGAGGAGTAACCGATGACTCGAAATCGCTGATGAAACTATGTAACAGCTCTTCGTTAACCCTTTTGGTACGGCGTCGGTGCATTACATCGACTCTCATACTTCCACTTGGATGCACTTGTACGTTAAATGTAGATATGAAAAATATCTCAAAGTTTGGTTCATTAACGGATTATAATAATGTATGTGACGCCACATACCACCGGTCAAATGGGAAGAAACGAAAAACTTGCGCCGTCTATTAAGGGTTAAACGATACTGTAGGTAAATGATCGCGTCGGTGAAAAGACGAACCCTCGCGATACCGTTCGATCGTTTAATATCAGAGCAAGGCATCGTGACAGTAAAATTGCAACACCGTACCTGTTTTACTAGACGTGCGCGCGCGAGTAATTCATCTCACGATAAAATTATCCTGATACGATAGACGTACGATGTTCGGCTCAAGGACAAGCTGCCACTCTCTTGTCATCTTCTACACTGACGGATTCGAAATGGAATTAAATTAATGATAACGATTGCGGCTGTACGAACGGCACGTAATAACCGACGCGTGTATACGATCACCATAGGACACGTCGGTTCGAGTGGCGAGAGTAAGGATGTCGCGTGTCTTGCCGTTTCGTACGCGAAAAACAAGACTCAATGATACTTACTTCATGCCAACGAGTACACAGTTATTGGTATCCCCAGGGGTGGCATGCCATTCACCCGTCACCTTGAATCTAACCCCTCGACGTACGCATCGGCTCGATGGAAAACGGCGACTCCTCTATTCTCTATGGCAAAACCGTCAATTTCACATCGCATCAATTTCCACGATATTTTACCGAGAGTCACTTGCAGGGGTTTCCCGGCCAATCATGAAACTCCTTACAAAAAGAATAGACTTTGGCCAAAGACGACGACGACGACAGGTGAGGAGAAACTGATTAGAACCCGAACCGGCGAAGACGATGAATCGAAGAAAAAAGACGCAAGGTTAGATTCCATCGGGAACGAAAACGGCCTAACGATCCACGGTACGAGCTTCTCCTCGCCCCATGCAATCTCCATAGAATTACCATACGATTAAGAGAATACCGGCCCCCGGTGTACGTACACCGTAGCGAACGCTGGCCCTCGAGAGTCTTCCAATTAGCCTCTCGAAAGATCGTTCTTCTCTCGTCTATATAGATCGCGGCGAAGTTACCAAGGAGGACATAAGATCTCGGATATACGCGAGACCAGATAATCAGGATAAACGCAAACGTAGGGGCTCTCGTAAAAAGTCGACTCCCCGCGACTGGAGTCGTATTTTCTTCCGAGTAACACGGCTCTCCTCTCTCTCTCTCTCTCTCTCGCTCTCTCTTACGGCGGGCTTTTTCCTGGGCGTTGCGCAATGTAACAACGTGTCTCCGAAGAAATTGCCAAGAACCACTCGCGCGTTATCGGGGTTTCTCGACCCCGGTCGAAAAACCTTCGTCGGCCGTGCACGGTGGATTAATTATCGCCGATAAAAACCGGAGTTCGGAGGACTCGGGATGCGTGTGGGCCCACCAGGCTGTCCTGAACGTACGCAGGCGCGTGTAAAGCACGTGAGAGCACGTACACGCGAACAGGAAGACTGTATATCGCGGCGTCGTGGTGGACATGGCGGTCCTACTCCTACCCCTTCTAACTCGCCGTTCTCCGTTCTTCTTTCTCCGGCTTTCCCCCTCTCTTTCTCTCTGTCTTTCGGTTTACGAGCTTATTTTACTGGATTTTTATGATATAACGTACCCGCACCTAGCTCCGGCCCGAAGTTTATAGGTTTGCGAGATTTTATCGTGGCGTAACGTATGGTTTGTTAAATCGACCCCCTACGCCACACACGCGTGCTCACCGATTCACGTACGGGCGAACTCGCGAACACGCACGACGGATTCCACAAAGGGGCCTCTCCTCTTGCCGGTAGATATTTATCGCACGGTACGACGACCCAAGTGGATTGCTTGTTTATTTTTCGAAATCTTTCGAGCTTTCGTACGGTCTCTCGGTTTGCCCGTTGGGCCTCCCAGTCGTCTTCGAAATCTTGATTGTCCACGTACTCCGGACAAAAGTATCACTTTTCGCACCTCGTTGTATAAATTCGACGAGTATATTCTCGTTTCATAGATAATTCGAGCAAGTCATTTAAGGATTCCTTTGATTCGATATCGACAATTGTTACAAGGAGACCAGTTGCACGATTTTGTATGTTATAATGCCGGAATAGGTTAATTGTATTTTCTGCCGCGTGTTCTAGAATCAAGATCGATACCGACCAGAACGCAAAGGGTAAAGGGATATCTTCCTGCGAGGGCGATGACCATAACGACGACTTCCGGTCAGTAACTCCGCACAATTAAAGCGACTTAAGTGCAATTCCGTTAACGGGACAGCAGTGTAACTGTCGTGTACAACTTGACAGCACAATGCCCGCTCGGTCTCTTGGACTCTTTTGTTCGCCGTACCATTAACTCCGCTCGGTACGCGTATTCCTACATTTTCAGTTAGGCGATACTCTTCGCCGACAAGTCGGTGCTTACGAGCACAAGACGCTACGTCGGGCGCTCGATCGAGAATAGTTTAACGAAAGGTTGTTCCAGAAATATCAAAGATACAAGGTTGCCTCGCGCGCCCACGTATTTTTGGATTTTCCGTTTTGCTCGTTCGACTTGCTTTCCGAACAATAACGCCTACGTCAGTCCGTGTTCACGCGCGTAACGCGTATCTTATCTGTGAGCAGACGCTACCGTAATAGTATTACTCGATAATGCAGTAAGTTTTTATCTTTACCTATAAATATACAATGTACTGGAGCAAGGATATCGAAACAGCGTTTAACGTAGTTGGATAAGTTTCTACTTTCTGCATACTCTTTTTCAAATTAACGCCTCGATACTGCAAAACACTTTCGAACAGCAACGATCGAGACTCCACCGATATGTATTCTATACGTTTGAAAATATTCGACGGCGTCTGACCATGTGGAGTTTCTTGAACGGGAGGAGCTACCGGTCAAACGGCGAAGCTTCTTCAGTCGCCACGAAAATTGCTACGAAACTCGAGTGTGGCAAGTAAAAGCTCTCACCTAGTCAGTACCCATGAGTATACGACACCAGTGCACGGTGCAACCTTAAAAACTTTTCGTAATAAATCAGCGCACAATACGACAGGCTGGAATCGGACAAATCTCGTTAGTCGAGTCGAAGAAGTTTGAATCTCAAGAGAGAGCAGAAAGGCCGGTTCACCTTGGTTGCTGGAACCCCATCTGCATGCGGGGACCGCGGATGAAAAAGAGGGAGAAGAAAAAGAAAAGAAAAACGAAAGAGAAGACCCGACAGGCGGAGGAGGAAAAGAAGGGGCAGAAGCTGAAAGCAGAAGAAGAAGAAGAAGAAGAAGAAGAAGAAAAGGAAATCGAAGCTAGGGGAACGACATTCCAACTGGGGTCGGGATGAGAAGCGTCATCTCCTGGAAAACGGTCGCTACCTTTGTATATACCTTTTGCCAACGATACAGCCCACGTCAAATCGTTGTACCAAACTCACGAATGAAACTATCATATTTCGTTTTTCCAGTACAACACCGTCGTATGTCTCTCGAGGAAATAAAAATCTAGAATTAATCCATGAAAATAAGTAGGGGCACGATCCCTTCAAAATTTCACCGACCGCGTTATAAATTGGATTGTAATCAAATATCGAAATCGATTGAACGTGGCTGTATTTTAATCTCGACAACACGGATACAAATTCCGTAAATCATATTACAGGGAATCGTGCGTTAAATCATAATGCACGAGATGTACTGCATCAAACAAGTAAATTACATTATTAATTCCTCGAGCACGATGCTTCAGTTAGTATCCGTATCTGTGCACGAAGAAGCACTGCGGTTTCATTAATATGATTGCTAGTAATTGCAACTGATTGAGCGTGTGCCCACTAATTTTAGTAGAAGGATGACTCCCAAAACGAGAAAATATCCTGCTACGCTAGGTGTTGATACGCATTAAAAAAATGTGTCAATTTTGAATGTTGGCTCGCCATTGCGTAGCGTAGCGAGTCTCGCGTGCAGAATCGCATGAGACAAACAAATATGCGGAGAGTTGCGCAAGCCTTAAGTAAAGTGAGCGCAGTCTAATTGACATACAACATGCATTTTACTCTTAGGAAAACACAACGCTCATTAGGAAAATTGTATAGCGAACCGCTAATTATTTTTCAAATGTATCAATGAAAAGTAAACACGCGAAACGGCTTCGCAAAGTGGAATTGATGTTAGTCAAATGCGGGTATGGATTCGTCTAGTTTCGAAGTACGAAATCGGAAGTAACGCGATGCCATGCCTGTCGGTTTAATTGAATGATGATAAATCGAAAGAAATAGAGAAAAAGTTGTCGAAAGCGTGGGACGACACAGAACCAATCGAACCTCATTTCGAAATTCGCGTATGTTACACGCGTTGACAAACAATAAATAAAGTTAACTACGAATCGGACAACCGACCGAGTGATCGATACCCCATCGCCTAATCATTACAAAATCATGACAGACTACCTACTCAAGCAAATTATCTCTATCAAATTTTGGACTTTTGTGTGACGATAGAAGAGTGAAAACGTCCCTTGATGCCTGGGGGTTGTAATTTAATTTTAGCGTTTCTCAAATCAATGACAACTCGCAGAGAGTAACAGGGTGAGACTCTAGCGAGGCAAGAATATTTTTAGGAGGAAGCGGTATGTGGCAGTGACGATTATACCCCCGCTGCGAAGGACTATCCAGAGAAAAGATCTCTGAGCGACGGGGCAGAAGAAAAAACGGATTAGGGGTTGGTCGAAAAAGGTGGGTTCGAGAAATCCCGCGGATTTCGAGCTCTTTCGTCCCTTCTCTTTCTTCCTCGTTGGTCCACCAATCGGGATCCTCGTGCGTCCCATGGGAAATCGGTCTAAACGGGGTTGTCCAAAACAGGTTTTCAAAGATCACCGCGTTTCGAGGAGTAGCTGTTTCGGATGACCGTGACAAATCGTCGTCGCTTCGAGACTATCAATCACAATGCGAGATATTCAAATGGGAGAATAGTTCATTAAAAATACATCTATCCCGTGGCAGAGGAGACGAACGATTCGTTTATCAGACTTCGAAATTCGAACTGTTTTAGGTATAAGAAAGAACGAAAGAAACGCTACAAGGTGTAAACGCGGAAACACTCGTCCCCGTAATAAAATTCAAACGTAACATTGGTAATGATAGCGCAAGCTGCCGCCGCCACGTTTATCGGTGGCAAATAAAGAGAAAGGAAAAAATTGTCGAATAGGGAGAAATCTGAGTCGGTACGGCCCTGATCCGAAGTTATCCGAGCTCCACGAGAGAGCCGATTATATTAAATGGCTGGTAAAACGGTCTGCTTAACATAGCGTTTATCTGCTCCTCTTGGTTTTAGTACTTTTTCACTGCCTCGTCAGCCATTGCCCATAAACTCTACTACAAACCTTGCCTCTTTTTCTCTTTTCATCCCCCGCCGCTTGCTCTCCGTTACCCTATACATTTTTCTCTGTACCCTCGTCTGACCTACGCGAACGAACATCCACATTCACACCCAACCACCCATGTGCCCAGACGAGGAACGCGTCTGTATACTTAGCGCGACTCATAAAGAATACAGAACCATTAAAAGCGACTCATCCCCTTGAGTGCGCTCATCATACTTCGACGCCTTTTTTGTTTACGTAAATCCTCTTTACACTCCCGACTCTGTTTCACTTTCTTTATGCCAGACGCCGAATGAACTCTTTCACGAGTACGATTAAAGTTTGCCATTCAAGCGTGGATTTCGCCTTGAGCTTTCCGTAGTGTATCACACCGACGTCAAATTCATTCCCGGTTATCCGATGAAAATCAACCGGAAGATAAAATTGAAGTTTCGAAGAATTATGAAACGCGCTTAAAAAGTTTCCTCTACGGGCTCACTTAAAAAAAGAATAGGTTTTTAGGGTTATTCTAGAGGAAAAAGGGCATCGTTTTCGCGACGATGGGAAGAAGAAGTGGGGGTGGTTTGCCTCCCTTTCGAATTTTTATCGGAGAGACATATACAACGGACGCTGTACGTGGAATGTCGTCGACGTCGAACCCTCGACCAGCACAATACCACCCTTGTCGCGAGAAAGGAGACTAGCTGGCCGATGGTGAGCGCCGGAGGGGAACAAGAGAGAGAAAAATGTGTGTAGGATATACACATATACTTATGGCGGAACGACGTGAAAGAGGGTGGCTTAGCATGAGGGGCGTGGTGGCCCCACCACCCCCATCAAACGACCAGGCAGAAACTACTTTTGGGGTAGCCGACCCACACACCTCCTTCTCTCCACCTCAGCCCCCCCTTTGCCCGTTGTCGGTTCGAACCGAGCCAAGCCAGCCATCGAGCCAGCCAGCCACCCCTCGCACCCGAAAAATAATTGCGCGTTTCGTGGTCTCTTGATCCGCGCGTAAAAGTAATCCAAACATCGCATAAAAATTATGTTTACGAGTTTCGAATGGGCGCAGGGGTCGACCCTGCACCACACGCTGAAAACGTATCAACAGCCTCTCTCTTCTCTCGATAGAGGTTAGATAGGGATCTCTTGTTCTAGGAATTTCTTGAATTGTTTAGAACGGCTCGTATGCTAGAGGCGGCTGGTTCACGCGAGTTACGAGGTGATCGTCCGTATTTTTATGGAGTGTTTCCTCTTATCTATTCGGCGTCTATTTAATCGGTAGTCGTTTATCGTGACTTTTTGGAGATGATGACTGCAGATACGACAATTTGATTATCGTGTCGCTTGTTGCGAACACAATAAACAACAACAGACGTGACAATTCATTCTAGAAAACAGGTCGAATTAAATGTGATTTGTCTTGCGTTGTTCATTTGTTTTTTCCAGTAAAAATCAGACTGTTGTCAGCTCACGCGGTACGCTTTCAAGCACGTTTTATGAAACGTAGAGCGGACGTTTAAAAACTTTCATTAATTCTTAAGCAGCCATAACATAAACTGTAGATTTCTAGTAAACCGACGTATCTTAATTTATAGGATACGTACGTAGCATACCGGTAAATACTGAAGTATGTACAATTTGTGACGCATAGTCACGTGAGCATCAGAACCGCCTTGTCATACCGTGCCGGATTAAGTAAGAAAGTATGAGTCGATAAAACTCACCTGTTTTCTCTTTGATTTCACAGAGGACCGAAAACAGGGCAGGCTTCATTCTATGGCAATTCAGGGTGTGCTTCCTGGAGAGAAAAAAAGAAAAAGAAAAAACTTGAGTCAGACGTTGGGCTTGTTCTCTATTGAAAATCTCTGCCGCGTTATAGGTTTCACGATAACGAAACGTGTATCCGAAAATAACATTAATCCACGGACGGCGTGTTTGCACGTAAGACGCGATGAACGTTTTGGCAAACGTTGGACGATCATGGACCAATAATGCGAAGATAAACGCGGCCTTATCGTCGTACTATACTCGTACGCTTATATACAACCTGCGTTACAGCTTGTCATTACTAGTACACGTACCACACCCGTTATTTAACAGTTTAACCGGCGATAGAAAATCTTGAAAGGTCTCGTAAAAATAATGATTACTTTCCCCAGGGACAAAACTGTGCCGCGAGATACTCAAGAGCGATCAACATAACCTGTTTTCATCGCAGTTATCTATTGGTATTAAGAAACGTAAACTAGAGCTAGAGACAAATTCGAATGATCGCAGAAAGTAACACGAGAAAAAGTATCAGGAAAGGAAATGTTTAAACGAGAAACGATTCTTGAAAAAATAAAACGCGTAACAATTCCTATGAGCAACGATACATCGGTAGTAAAAAATGGCGGCTGATCGGATCTCGAATAGGATCTACCTCGCTTGCGCCTCGTCCAAGCTCTGATCAGTGATGTTCATAATTTGTTGAAGGATTTCACCGATGTCCTGTTTCCTGGCTTCAACAGCCTGATCAGGACCTTGTGTCGCGGTCCCATCGACGGGTCCCATGCTTCCGTACCCAGCGGTATTTTGAGCCCCTTGGCCCTGATTACCTCCCATCAAACCAACACCTGATCCACCGTGTTGCAGCATCCTGCCAGTTTCATCCATCAACTGTGGACTACACCACTGAAAATATTATCTGCGGCCTCCAAATTTCTCCTATTTTTCGTTTTCCCTTTTTCTTCGCTGACGACGCAACAACGAATTTGTTTACACAGTAGACAACACTCGCGGACTACGGTCTATCGTATACCAGATGTCGCGGAAAAACACGACCATACAAACAATCGTCCCGCTCTTTCACTTCAAAACGACGTCTCCTTGTATCTCGAGTAAAATACGTTTGCATACACGTGCTCTTTCTCTCTCTCACTCGTGCAACAATTCATATATGGAAGCCCGGGCAGCAGGCGTGCACTTGTAAAAATATAATCTCTCGTAAATAATGCGTATCGAGTAATCCTTCGAAACGATCCACGACGACAGGGTATTCCCAAACCGCGCGGTACGATCGAATCGCTTGGAGGTTATGCCGCCGTGGCCTTTGTCTCTTACGTATCTCGTTCAGCGTTTTAACTCGCTCTCGCTTCTCTTTCTTGATCTCTATCTCTCTCTTACTCCCTCGTTTGCTCTTTCTTCTCTCCCTCTCTCTCTCTCTTCCCCTCTCACTCTGTCTCACTGACTCTCTCGATGCCCTTCGGACCCTTTATTTCTATTTCTGCCACTTTTTCCTATTTTTTCTACCTTGTCGCAGGAACGTTCCACGGTGCGCTTCTAGTAATTGGTTACTAGTTTTGGTATACACAACTACAAGAGGATGATGAAAATGGTGCAGCTTCGGCAGCTTTAAACTTGACGGATTGTCGGGTTTTACGTATACGCGGTTGAGTCGACGGTCGGCGTCGCGGCCGGCCCACATGCACTCTCCTTTCACTTGGTCGTTCCTCCGCTCGGCAAGGATACGTCGTGGAAGCTGAGGAAAATCGGCGTTCTTCGAGCCATCCGCGCACGGACGTCACACACCAACTCTCCCTCCGCCTTACAAGGCAACGCGCGGACCGACCGTTTCTGTCGCTCTTTTCACTCTTCTCGGCCGCGAGCGACTGCTACGCTGCTGATGCACACGCGTGTATGTGTGTCCGTGTATGCACCGAGTGCCTGGTATGCGAGCGTGCGTGCGCCAATCGGCGGCCATAACAGCCGCCTCGACCAATCAGAACCACCGATTCATTTCTGTTCTTCTCCAACCAGAGGATTCCCCTCGTTCTCTCTCACGTGTATTGTCCGCGTGCGCATCCACTTTATTTACGATGCGACCTCGCTGCTTTTCCTAGGCGCGTTCTCCTTAACCTGTATCGCGGATCCTTTAAATTTCTACAGATTTTGATAAAAATTCAAACTAACTATTCTTTGAAGACACTACCCATAAATCCAACTACAAGCTTGCAAAAATACTCTTCAAATAAAGCGACGCCTTTTACCTCGTATTTCGACAGGCGCAAACTCCGCCCATTCTTCCGACTTCTTTTTTTTTCATCACTATTAACGTTTATTCGTAGTCGTTTACATCTATACTGTGCAAATTCTTAGTCAAAAAATGTTCAGAACCGAACGTTTAACTGTAATCTTGGCTACTTGAACTCCGTGCAGATAAAACGAACAGACTTCGTGCTTGAGAAATGTAAATTACGACCGAACCAATGCGCATGTTCGTCGCAAAAATATGGCTGCGGTATCAGCCATTTTTACGACGCGGGAAAACATAAATGTTCAATTTCGACTTCGAGGAAAAATCGTACCAAACTATTTTACGCTCAAAATTAAGTACTTAAAGGCTTTACGTGTTATGTCAATCGTTTTATTTTCATTTTGTTTTGTACTACAAAATGAGATTGACTGTTTTTATACGAAAATTGATATTTATTCATAAGAGATATATTACACTTGTAGCATAAATAATCATTTTTATCTAAGAGAATTATTATCGTTATGTTGATAACCTTTTAATTATATTGGTTCCAATATTTAATAATTTCATAAATTTTTGACAGGATTTGGTGACACATTCAGTGACATCTACATTGCTCTCTTGATTAATTTAACCTCACTATGAAAAGTAGAAAACTGCACGCCAATCTAGTTTTTGAGATTTCAATAAATGTACAGTATATATATACACGCGTCGTTAAGTTAATCTAAAAAATATGTACCTGCTATTAATTTATTGAAGCAACATTCATACTAAAGTTTGTAAAGTACATATGTAATCAGATTCAAATAGCGAACATGCTGCGCCTTCAATAACTATAACCGTACTATGAATGGTGGAAACGCGGCAATTTATGTACAATAATAAGGAAATAATAATTCTAATATATACAAATATAAAATTGAGAAGTAGTTCATACAAACATGGATTACGCAAAATATTATGATAAAAGAAGTGATTCTTATGTTGTACATTTTCCGAATCATAAAGGATTGAGTTTGGACGAACTTAAAGAAACGTTTTCTGTATACGGCATAGTTTCGTCTATATCTGATCGTGGAAATCAATTCGGATTATGTTTTGTGTATTATAAACATCTAGAAGATACTATTCGTTGTATTGATGGTTTCCAAAATCACAGCTACATTAAAATATTACCACACAAAAATAAAAATAAGACCGTAATTAACGAACAGGAGAAGAAGACACAAATGAAGAATAACAGTAACTGTACTCATAGATCTAGCAATCAATTTCAGAAAAATAGATTTTCTGAACAAAGCGACCAAAGAGATTCGTCATCTGATACAGGAAACTCGTTCCGTGCAACAAAGCAAAACATATTTAAGAATAATGCAACAGACTATGGAGAATCATCTGATACAAGTTTGCATAGTTTAAGAAGTACCAATGATGATAATATTAAAACGTCATCACCTTTAAGACATCAACTGCACTTTCAGAAGCTAAAAAGAATCGGATCGAATACTTCAATTTCTTCAAAACCTGATAAAGAGAGTTCAGTGATAACGAATTTTTTCAAAGAAAGTGAAATTCCATCCTTGATCTATAATGATCAGAAACTTACTATGCATAATACAATACATTCTACATTAAATACAGCAGTTATTCCAGCTCATGAAGTGATTGTAGCTAATGTCCATCCCAGTTTAGGGATACATTATATATTGCATCTTTTTGAAAAGTATAAGCCAATATCTGCATCTCTTATGATAACAGTGCCAAAAACTGAAATTAGATATTGCCATGTTTATTTTCAAACACCTGGGGATGCATTGGCAATTGAGCAAGCATTTGACATGTACTTGTTGCATGGATACTATTTAATTGTTTTGAGATCAGACATGTTACTGAAGGTTGCCCTTTCAATATAATTGTACCTTAATTTTACACACTACTTTTAGCAAACTTTCCAATGTCACTTTTATTTTTATTGTATTGTATTGACATTTAAATAATTGTTAGTACTTGGATAATATATTTTTTAACTGTATTTCCATTAGTTACTGTTGTACATTCAGGGTTTTATATTTAATAGCAGCAGCAATAATAAGAATAATTGTACATACTTTCTACAATATTTTTGAAAATAATACGTTAGCAATCAAATGAGTTTGTAACAGTACATTTCATAAAACAATCTACTAAGGATTGACCACATTTTTTAGAATTGTTATGTATAACAGTTTTTATTAATGAAATATAAATTTAAGTATTTTTGACTAAAAATTCTGTAGGTAGTTTTAATACTTAAGTTTAAGTTAAGTATAATATTTAATGTTGAGTGTAATATCTTTATAATTGAAATACAGATTTTTACTAAGTGGAACAGAATACATCGAGTGCTCTTGGTCGCGGTGTTTTCAACGAATGTTCAAATTTTTATACCAAATACAATACAGTTAATATAACACGCTAGCGGTATCTATGGCGAAGCAGCCAACTTACTGTCAATTGCAACTATATGTATATGTATATACATACTGTCGCTAGTCGCTAGATAGCACCTTCGGGTCCTGGAGATGCCAGTTTCATTAAAACAAGTACATACTAATTTAATAATTAAACAAGTCACAACTAATAATTGTTAATGTATAAATCAACTCATACTGTATAATATTATACTTTTATAGTGTTTGTAAGTTGCAAAGTTCCTTGTGTTTTTGAGTTTGCGCGGTAGATTATAGTTCCTAACCTTTGTGACATGCTGTTGAGTTTTTGAAAACTGACAACGTGTTTGTGTCTTGCTGTTTTGTAAACCTGTGTTTTATTTACATTCTGGTAATCACGCACGTGTTTCCTGAGAAATATGCAGTTAAAAATGTCAAAACCATTTAACAAGAATTTTGTCAAGCAGCTACTGCAACACGAAAATCAATTTATTACACAAATTTTTTCAACAACACTGTTACCTACATCAAAGCCAGGTACATATATAAGAAAAAAAATAACGTTCGAAAAATTTATAATAGGTACAGTAATGATAAACAAAATACATGTGAATTTCAGATGAAGAAAGTAAATTAGTAAGACATAATGCAAAGGCAATGTTAAAAGGTTGGTTCTCAGTAATATTTGTGTAGTGCATATACCTATGTTTCTTATTTTCAAATTTGCATGTCTTCTACTACAGGCAAAGTTTATCTTCATTCTACTGGAGAAACTAAGAGAGCAAATACATTTGAAGAGCTACACACTAAACTTGAAGGGTTAAAAAATGTGAAAAAATTAGGATATAAGGATAAACAGTTGAAGAAGAATTTGAAAAATAAAATGAAAAAGATTTCAAAGAAAGAAGAACGTTTGAAGCAAAAAAAGTTAGCCAGGATAGAGCAAAATTCAACAGAGGGATCTAAGATTAAAAAGGAAGATGGTGAGGTACCGAAGGTTCCTAGACCAAAGCCTGTATTTAATTCAGAAGGCAAAATGGTATTTAGTAAGTTTGATTTTTCGGAAATTGGAACTAAAAAGAAACCTCCCAAAAGTGTAAAAGATCCAAAGAAAATTTTACTTCAACTGAAACAGAAGAAGGATAAGTTAAAGGAAATGGAGCAGTTGGGTGAAATAGAAAAAGCGCAAGAAATTAAAGAGAAGGACTCATGGAAGTCTGTATTAGCTAAAGCCAGTGGAGAAAAAGTAAGCAGAAAAATTTGTTAAGCCTATAATTATTCATAATTTCATTTTGACATATTTAAAACCTTATAATCTGTTACTTTTGCAGATAAAAGACGATCCTGATTTACTTAAACGAACAATAAATAGAAAAGAGCAGAAAAAGAAACACAGTGTAAAGAAATGGGAGTCTAGATTAGAAAATGTACAAAAAGGAATTCGAGAAAGGCAGGACAAGAGACAAGACAATATCATGAAAAGGAAAAAAGATAAAAAGTTAAATAAGTTGAAGAAGTCTGCTAAAATGGGAAGAGTGATACCTGGTTTCTAAATGTGTAGAAAACTGAGTAAAGTCAATTCTTTTGGAAGATTTTACGCATATTTTGCTCTTTTTACTGTGCAGAATAATTTACTAAATTTGTTGTGTGAAAGACCTTGAATAATGTATGTTGTGGGAAGAAAAGTGAGCGTATACATGGTTTAGCAGAAACAAACTTGTGTAAAGCTATGTCTTGTTATACATACAATAGATTATAGAAGCAGTTTGTAGTGTAATACTAAATTATAAAAGATAGAATATTATTGCAATTAGTTTATATTTGATATGTACATGTTGACCATTTTTAATCACGAAAATGCGCAATGCAATAATAAACTGTGTAAATGTGCGTATGTTTTCAAACTGGGCAGTGCTTTTGCATATGCGATACAATTGTTCATAATGCTTTATTTACACAGTTTGATTTTTGTTTGTACACGATGTTAACAAATTCATATTTACATTAATATATACATTCTCAGCGGACACGTATATTATCTCGTTAAATAAATGTCGTCGTGTAAAAAGCAGGTTGTCTATGGCGTGCCATAGAAGTGTATCAGTAAAAAATGTAGTTCGTCGCAATTTTCGTTACATTTGCGAGTCTTATTTATACAGTTTTATCGCTTCTTCTTTAATGTCTTTATTGTTTAAATCAGTTCATGCTGTGGCACTTCTTATGGTATAACTTTGCGGTCTTGAAGTCGAATAAGATAAGGTCCCGTTGTCAATTTTTCGTAATGAACTCATTTATTCAACGTTCTTAGTAGATGATTGGTAAATCGAGGACGAGAGCTTCGATATAGCCGCCCTCTTCAACCTCCTGTTAGGTATCTCCAAGTGCGGAAGACACGGCATTGGCGTGAGTCAATGCCGTCCATAATGGGCTGTGATCTACGGGCAATGGCACCGCCGATTTTGATGGTCGGGGAGACCTAAAAAAAATAAGACAAATAATCACTTTACAACGGTGTCTTCCTCCTACCAAATGTTTAATTAATGACAAAACGCGATTCAGCGTCGGCAATATAGGAACTGTTCAGAGTAGGTATAGTTAATCGAGAAATTCCTTTCGAAGCTAACAAACCGACAGACGGAAACCTAGTTTCCTCGACATTCTACATACATTTTTGAAGAATTAATTACTAATGTTAGCGATATATAAAAATACGATTTACGGGTATCAGGGATGAGCAAAAATTCAACCTGGGCGGTACCAAAGCTGGATGCTAATCTGGACTACTAAGTTCCAGTGCGGTGCTCTGTTCAGGATCCGATCTTTCCTCGACAACCGTATCCAATTCCAGCGATGGAAAGGCTCGAGATCCTCGATCGCTTCGTAACGATACTGCTCTCGTCGCGCGATCAATTCCAACTGTTACATACAAATGAAATTGTAATGCATTGTAGAAATAACATAAGTTCTTTCTTACTTCAGAAAACTCTGAACCATCAAGCAAGTCCGCTGATAAAAGCGCGAAAACGTATGCAGCAGGAGTACTAATTGCACCTTAATGTATGTATACATATATGTAAACAGGTTATATGTATATTTAAAACTGTTCATCCGATATAGTAGTTAATATATAGTTGTACGCAGAATTGATTTAAATATGTTACCAGGCTTGCGGAGCAAATACTTCGAGTTCAGTTACATGCGAATTACGATATTAATAATTTATTCATGCTTTTGCATCGAGAGCCGTGCCAAGATGTGGCGAACCTGCATATACCTACATACATATGTACTCGAGGATTAAATTAAAACTAAAAACGCATTTTGATTGCAGCTTGCAGATCACAAGTATCGATTTCAGAACGAATCGTTTCTATCGTTAGTTCTTTTCGCGTTCCTTTCAGGTTTCCGCGAAACTTTAATTAAATTCTACGTTACGTAAGTATGCAACGGTAGCAGTGGCGGCGGCGGTGGCAAATGATTGCGCATTAAGTAAAACGAATTGCGTTGTTCTCAGAAAATTCTAACGTCTCTAAAGACGAAATCAGGCAACAATCAGGATAAAATTTTTTACCTAAATCCTCTTTAGATGCTGCGCTTGACGGAATAATAAAATAATGGATATGTATTTTAGTTCGGACGTCTTCGAAGGAGTTATTGTATTAATTTTCGTTATTTGAACTCATTTAACTAGTTATTCAACTAATATATTCTTCGACTTTTTATAAATTGAGTCAATGGCAAAAGTACAAATACACATTCTCTTTCTTGCCTCTGTTTCAGAACAGTTTCGCGTTAATCAGAATCTTCACCCTCGTGTGCGCTCGGCAGTAACCAAAGTGATATCTACCATTTATCAAATTTCCAGACCCGTAAATCTACGAGCTCTAGGACTACGGTAAATTGTAGCCGTACGTACGAAAATCTTTTACACAGCTGACTTTATTTATCCCTGAATAATACACAACCTTGACGACGAATATTATTACATTTATACTGTAGTATGTATAATTGGAAATAAGAAGTTCATCCTGACAATGTTTCCTCCTGTCTGCCCCCATAAACGATCGAACTATAATATAAAGACAACCGGACCCTGAAAAGTACAGATATTCGGAATTTATGTGAAACCGATAATTATTTTCGCACAGCTGTCTTTTACTTTCTCAAGGTATTGTACTTTGATGAAGATTAAACATTTTTATCGAAAGGTATTGTCGTGTGCACAAGAATCGCGACGTCTGGATTCTAAGCATTCTGGAAACTGCATGAACTCGAATATTCAGGCCAACGTTCAATCTGTTTTAATGTCTCTTCCCTTCTATTTAATGTACACACATACATACGTATACTCATGCATATACTTGTACGTATGTATATCGTAGCCCGTGCTTACGCTTATCCAAATATGTACGTGTGTATACGTTCCATTTACAAAACTGTATCCCTGCGTGTATGAATTTGTATGCATTTGAACGTACAGATGTAGGTGAGTACGTATTCGGTGTTTCTAGATAGAAAAGCGACCACGGACGGAAGCCCACTGTGGTTGTTAAAGAGGGCGGAATTGCTCAAATATAAATGTCCCGTGACCTCTATCCATTTTCGTCATACAATCCGTCCATTTCCCTTAAAGATGTTCATATTTTAATTACGAGTTTAACTCCAACAGTCCAGGATGGATGAACTGCCCTTTTTAAAACAGAAGGCGCGCGTTTGAAGTACACCGGGGATAAAATTTCAGCCAGAAATGTTTCGGTCTAAAACTTGTCTGAAATTTTATTGTTACGCTTGGACGACTTTGAGCGTTCGTTAAGTATTAAATAATCAGACAAGGAAATATTGGCAGTTGATTGAAGTTACCCTGAAAACTCACCTAAACGATGAACCGGGCTAAATCGAACAAGACTCAAAGCACCATGATCCAGATCACAGTTTCTCCTTCTGGCTCGTTCTCTCGCGAGCTTTGCTCGCCTCCTCAGGCAACAGATGACCATAAGCGCCAATATCGGGAATCCCAGAATGCACGATACTATTGGAATAATGATACTCTCTGGAGTTACTGGAAAATAAGGTAAAATATTTTTAATCGTAAATCTGGAGTCCTCATGATTTGAAAAGCTTGCGAATTAACGAAGTCCATTGAATTTTCATTGATAGATCAGCCGATTATCAGAATACTGTACGTGATTAGCGAGGGAACTTAATTACGATCCAATTGTTCAAGTTCTTTCAAAGGTAATTGAATATGTTATTAAAAAATTGTATTACCGTGATCTCACCTGTCGGATACACTAAAATGGTTGGTCTCTTAGACTGCGGTATCGTCGGCATCGTTGGTCGACCTGCTCTTATCTCAACCGACATTTTTCTTTCAAACTGAAACAAAATCAGTACCTCGGAACAAGCATTCACATCTGTGCTACATCGTAATTTAAAAAACTCGTATAAGAGCGACGGTCGAGTCGTGTGCCATTCGTGTTTCAATTACAGGATCCTCGTTGCTCTATTTTTTGGCCCCTCTATTTTCGCTTTCCCTTCGAAAAAAACATCCTGCTCACTGTTCCCGTTATCCGTCACGATTCATTTCTCACGGTACAAAAGTCATAGCCGCCGCTGGCGCAGCCCGGTTTTCTAATTTTCCTCTGTTCTTTTCACTCTTTAATCTGAGACTACCACACCCAGCAATGCCAGACTTTAACTTCCATTCTGAAATTTTTTACCGTGCCAATTACACTGCTTCGCAATTTTCTCGCGGGTCTCCATCTATGTCAACGCAATGCACGCTTCAATAACGTTCGATTCGACGAAAACATATTTACAATTATAATACCTGTGCTACGAAAAATAGAAAATGTTGAGTCGATTTTTTCTCGCGACCCTGACCGTGCTGAATTCGTATCCTCCGGTATGATCAAGTCAGTTAGAAGAATGGGTATGTAACGCGTGGATGGGCAAATATTGTAAACAAAAGTGTTCCAGTACACTTAGAAGGCACGTAGCCTTATCTTTCCGCCGCGGTCGCCTCCACTCTTTTCTCCTTTCTCCACTCTTCGGAAAGCAATAACGTTAGACATGCCATCCCGGTGTGAATATTGGGGAAAATCGGAAAGTGCTATTTGCGTGCGAGGAGTCGAAGATCCCTAGAATCTTCTCGTTCCTGAATTCTTTTTGGAATTGCAGGAGGACTTAATTTCCTTCGGGGATCGGCCCAAAGAACGAATTTAATTTTACTCCTGCACGCGAATCTACTTGCGTGGTATAGACTGCGAAAAGCATACCTATGTACACGATCTCGGCCATTGAACATTTATGCTGTTTATTTTACTACGTACATGTGTTGAAACATTTTTTTCTTCCGTTTTTCAGATGGAAATATTCTGGATAAAAGACGGCTACCTACGAGGGCGACCGGTGAGTCTTCAATGGATCTTCTAGGTAAGCGGACATCTGCTCTTATCTTTTCTATTATTTGCAAAATGTGAAAAGCTAACCTTTCGGAATGTCTTCCAAGAGTATTCGAAAAGAAATTTAAATTAATAGAGAAACAGCTTAACCTTCGGTCGCTCTGTTAATTCCAGTACAACATATTATAATCTTGTTCGAATCGGGAGGCTCATTTCGTTAAGTACAGTCGAGCTTAATTCCGTAACCGATACGACGCGACAGAGGGAGCTCGTTATCCCTCGAAACGGCTCGGAGGACAGTCTTGTTTCCAAGCGGCGCGGCGGCAAATATTCGTATCTTCTCCTTCCTTTTAGTCCTCATCTATTTTTTGCTTCTACAGGCTCGCCGAATATTGCCCCTATAAATTGGCCTACATACGCGTCCTCGCTCGAAAGAGCCAGTTCGAACACGAGCCCCCTGGGAACTCCGACGTCGAAGTAGGGGTGCCGTTATCGTACCTCAAAGGGACGGCTCCCAAGCAGCAAACAATTTTCAGTATTCTAGTCGAGTTTCGTCTTTGTTTCTGATTCCCTCTCTCTCTCTATCTCGCTACGAGATCACTTTATCTATCGAACGTCAGAAATATGAAAATAGTTTGACCCGATTTTTCATCAAACCTTCCGTGTATATTTCCGTCTCTATCGAGAACTCATCGTTCTCGAGCACGAGTCTGTTCTCCGTTTTCAATCGGTAGACTGGTGACAATTAAAAATGCACACGGAAACTTGTTGACCCGAGGGGACATTGAACAGGCAGTCTTGGAATCCGTCCGATGTATCGGTTACGAATATGTAGGCACATACAGAATGTATATACGACGAACGAGTATTCTGCGGTGTGCGTGACTTTCCCGGCATACCACAGAAATTTAACATCGTTCCCAGCCTGATCCGTGGTTTCGCGATGTCTTTGCGTAAAGTGGGTCGTTCAATTTTCAGCGAGACGCTATTTCCGCCGGAACTTATTACAGAAGAATATTCAGAGAAGTTTGCGTATCTATTCCGCGACTACTTGAGACGCGATTTATTCAAACGAAACGTCCGAAAATTCGATTTGTCGTGAGGTATATGTATATCTATCGATTTTCACAGCCGACGTGCTGTTCTCGCGATGCATTTCCCATTTTCTGAAGAAAAACGATCTTATAGCAGAGTGGTGTATTAGTCAGCATATTCGTGCATCTTGCCTGGAAGCTGCATTTGCATTATCCATGAGTTACTTTTACCTTATCGTCGCCGCAGAAGAGCGCCCCGAGGTGTCCGATTATTTTCCGCTTGGCGGTTCATTTTCGTGGATTCGTTGCGTCACAGGGAGAACGGGGGTGACGCGAATACCACGTTTAAACATCGTTATCCACGGTATCGGCGTTGCGAATTAACATGTTCGGGTCTTAAACACAATTTCGTGAACGTGTTTCTGCCACCGAAGTTCCGTTCAGGCTAGAATTCGTGCACTAATCTGGATACTCTCGGGCTGAATACACGTATACGTGAATAACGTTCGTAACACAAAGCTTCTGGCAAATTCCCAAACTGTGCACACGTATGCATGCATCCATACCCATGTACGTAGGTATGTACCTACTCCGGAAGAAACAGCAAGCTTTGTCTCGTTTTTCTCTGAACCGTGCTCAGATCGTTCGAACCATTTCAACCTATTCTACCGCGATGCTGAATTGAAAACCAAAAACCTATACGTACATAGAACGTTCTGCAGATAGAATCACGCTGGTATTTTATTTTCTAAATAGAACGGATAGAAGACATGACTTTTCGCAAGTGAAACTTCTCTTCGCTATTGCGTCGCGAATAAAGCTTTCTTCGCCTTCTTTCTGTTGCGATTCACATTTTGTTTTTATCTTTCGTTAAATCAGACTTTTGCGAAACTTTATCTTTGACTTACAGATGAGGCCTAAGGTGAAGTAAATTCGCGATTTCAAGCTGTACGTTGCTTAAAAGTCCGCCGCGATCAATGTTTCGGATAGCCCGAAAATAGTCTCGATCGGGGTGCTGTTGATGGTCCTTCGTGTGTCCTCGCTTTAGGCCGTAATTAAAATTTTCTTTATTGGTAATATTACCGAAGCTATCGTGCAGACACGTGAAAAGCATGGAACTTTGCTTGTTCCTTTGTTGCATGAAGCGCATCGATAAAGGCCCACGGTTAGAACAACATGGCAGGGTTGACGTGGTTAACTTAGTTTCTCGAGAATTGTTTCGCGAACAAGATTACGTTCGATGTATTTTACGCACGATGAAAATTGAATTTCGTTAAGTGAATCATTGGGCGGGAATGAATTTCACTTGTAGGTCAGCTTGAGTATTTTTTGCGAGGGATGTGAATTACCTATTTGATCGAATTAAAACGCGCGCGTCATTGTACGTATAAATTTCCTAATCCGAGAATAACTAAATAGCACTGAAATTAATAGCCGTCCTTGGGCGTTGATGGAGTAGGTTTACTACCTTAAAGGAAATTGTTGGACGGAAGATTAATCGTACCCCTTGCCTCGCCTCGCCTCGCCACGAACAAAATTTACAGAATAACGAGGAGATTATCGACGGCTGGCAGAAAATGTCGTTAGCGCGTTTCGTCGATATCTTCTCGGTAAAGTATGTTACCGTGAAAGGAATCTGAGTTGAGTGATTTTTTAATTTTCTTAGAGGCCATCTAAACGACAGTGATTAATTATCAAAATGCCTGTGCATTACCACCTGTGAAATCAATGGAAAGTATGTTTTTAAGAATGTTGCGAGTAGACAGACGTGTTTACGGAACGTGATGTAAAACACGAAACGGGATTACTTAATCCAGGCACTCCTGAACGAAGCTCGGTACGCGATCGATATTCAACGTTGTGTATTACGTTGCGTCCTCGTTGCGTCGTCGTCGGTGTCATTGCCGGTAGCACGCTAATTAACTATTTTATTAATTACGATACATTCCCCTACTGGTTCAATAAATGTTACTCCGCGATACGATATATCTGCCTTATGCTACAAAACCGGAATGTTAGAAATGATTTTTTCGTTAACGATTCGATTATCATCGAATCACGTATACATACTGTTATTCCTTTGATTCTGTTTCAATCCGCATTAATGATTGACGGCATAACTAATTAAGGAATTATTCGGTATTAATTAAGGAAGGAAACTTTTCGACGAAGTTTAAGTTTCAGATTGGACAGCAACTCGTTTCGCGAGCTTATAAAGTCTCGGTATTACGAGAACACGATCGACTCGAGTATCGTAGCACCTGCCTCGACAGGATTTCCAGAGGCAGTAGGAAATATGACACAGAGAACCTAACCTTTGACCCCCTTTATTCCAAAGCATATACGTAATTTTTTTTTTTGTACCGAAGCTTCCCTTCGTGCCATCTTTCGTCTTCGATTTTACTCGCCTCCAATACGAATAAACATAAAGCATTTCAGTTTCGATGAAATGGTTGGTAACATTCGTTTCCTAGCCTAAATGTAACATATGAACTTGAAAATATACACAAAATTTGATGAATAATTTCTTCTTGAAACCTGCGTTCAACAGAAATTTTACTACGGGTCAAAATGACTGAATTCGTCTGACGTGTCTCTCTTAGATCATTCGTACCTCCGAGGGTCAATGAGCTCGGAAAGTGGAAGGTTTCTGTAAACGAGGAAAATTTTTTTTTGCAATTTGGGTATTTACCAGCGCAGCGAGCCGAGGCCCCTTAAAGTCGCGTTTCAGGCGATAACAAAAAATACGTATCCCTTATTTTTGACTGCTTAACAGACATACGAAGTTGGGCAGGGGGGGGGGGGACACTTCCGTGCCTTCCCTTGTAACTTGTAAGTATCGCGTCAGTATTAAAGCCACATTCGGACTAGCGACAACGGTACGGTCAGATCACGTCAAATTCTTTAAATAGTCTAAATTCTGATTAAGAAGTTCTCGAGATAATCCAGTTACATTGTCATAATTCTCGTAAATATCACCAGAGTGTATACATACATCTGTGTTTTGAGGCTTCGAAATCAAAGGTAAGGGGATTGTTGTCTTTGGTTAATCATATGCATGTGCGATAGTGTTCCTACATCCTCTAACGTCGCGGGAGCAGAGTTCGCTCGGATACCGGTGTGAATACTGAAGCCACGTAATCGAGATGAGCTTCCCGCATCGCTCAACCGCTAATGGCAGGCTTTTGCAGAGCAAACGACGTCTCGGCACGACACTCGAATTTCTTATAAGGGGACACTTCTGGGTCGTAGAATGGAGAGCGAGTGCCAGTGCACGACTCGGTGAATTGTGTTTGCACTGATTTCCGGATCGTGGTCGGAAGCACAAAAGACAGAGTGTCTCGTCTTCGACGAATACGCGAGTAGTAGAAAGCGAAGTTCATTTAAAAGTCATTCGTCACCGACGTCTCGTGAAACGTATGCCGATGTTTTCGACGAGCCATGTATTGATCGCTTGCTAAACGAAATTGCCTCTAGCATTCATGTATATGTGTTTTTGGGGTGTATCATTGAACCGAACCTATCACGTTCTCATCGATTTGCATTAGAAATATCGGGGAAAACGAAGCTGTCTTGAGATATTAGCCATAAAAATATGTGTGCTGGTATGACTTTAACCATTTTACTCCGAATGTAACTTGAATGCTAGAATTCGCGTAGAGTGACTATCAGCTGGAATTTCGGAACTACTACGTGGATTTAATTGCGGAGTGGACATCAGCCGTGTCTTAAGCGTAAGACAGAGTCATGGTCCATTTATGATTTCGGCTTGTGCTGGAACACGATTAGATTTCAGTCTGCCAACTCGAAAAGCGTAGGCTAAAGTATTGTATAATCCTTGCTCTCGGGTCGCCAGTTTAGAATGTTCGCGTCGGATCTTATTCCGGATTGCAGTTGCAGCGTCAGGAATCTGGTTACGACTATTTCTATTACCCACTCGTCTCCTTAGGGGATCGTATTATTAACATTAGGCTTCCCGTTCTCGTTATCAACTTGGGATTATTATCGTTATCGTCCTTGTGTCCTCCTTTAGATGCTCGATAGAACAATTAGTGTTTCTCTTCATTTGTATATACAGACTTCTCTCGATTATTGTCCCGAACTCGGGTCAGCGCCAGTGCGTGTTTTCAACGCGGTTAGAATTAATGTTTGGATATCGTGTCCCATTGTTCATTCGGTAAATAATCTAGCGAGGTCAATTATAATATAATCTCGCGCTATCATATGCATTCGTTCGCGGCTCGAAAACACGGTAATGGAATTATAATCGATCCAATGTGGTGCGGCTTATACGGACACAAAATCAGAGACGAATCTATAGATATACGTGTAGCGAGAAATATCCGCCGTCTCTATAAAGCTGGGGCACGATTCTTCCGAAGCGAGTACTTCCGTTTTTATTTTCACGACGAGTGGCTCAACGGAAAATCTTTGAATCTCTAGCTAAGGATATTTTATAGTCCCTTTCTAAATCTTTTATTGCAACGCGTCATATTGTTCCAAGAGCAGTGGATTTCTGCTTCGAGGTGGAATCAGTGCAGCGCATCGCGTCGCGTTCCATTTATTCCGAGCTTCTAATCCGCTAGATATGTTTTTCAATTGAACCGTAATTACAATACCATATTTATTTTACAATCGCGAGTGACCGTTGATACGAATTGCGGCAGGTAATGGGACGTCGCGGCTCAATTACTGTTTAAACTCTTCCATTTCAAACGTCGCGTCGCATCGCATGTGTGCCCGAAATCAAATACCTGTCTGCTGGAATCGATACGTTCGCATTTGATCTGTCATCGAGTTACGCGCGAATGTCTCGATGTAAAATTTAATGAAACGCGTCGGTGCGAGTCCGTGAAAACTCTGACAATTCGGGGAGAAAAATCGTGTTTGCATGTGTTGTACGAATAGACTAATTCATATTTACCATTTTTATTGTTATAACCGCAATTTGCCTCGAAATCTGACTGCATTATTCTCGCTTGGGAGCTACGAGTCGTCACTGCAATGTTTTTTCCTGGTTCTTCTGGGTTAAAATAAAGTTACTCGGTGAAATATCGTTAGGAAAGAATGCTCCTGTCGGAAATATTAAATTCCGAGCCAGTCGAGCGAATTTCATTCTAATACGGCGAATGAGGTCTCTGCACCCTTCATTCGGTCGGACTCGTCATTTAATCCTTAACCATCTATATATTGAGTCAACTTTCTTCCACTACAAAAAATATTAAGGTTTGTTTAAAACCGACAAAAAAGAATCACCATACCGATACAAGCGTCGACTTTTTAGCGACATTTCCTTTTCCGTCAACACCGATTGTATTTATTTTCGTTCGAAGTTGATGGAAAAATGAATGTATCCACGCGTCAAACCGTTGAACGAATTTCGACGTGAAACATTTTTACCCTTGCTTGCGTTTCCATGTTTACCGTAACTCCACCGTCGACGACAAACTGTTTTTAGATTCAATTTCTTGGATCTCATCACTTTGTCAATGTATCTTTGCAATCGCGTTCGCGCGATGAACTTTCGTATTCATCGTACAACCATTAATTGTAATTCATAAATGACTCAAAATTATGGAAATACATTCGAGAACGATAGCCTTATCCAAATGCAACATTAAAAGTACAGCATACCATTTTTATTATCGTCTTTGAAGACACTTTAATTTAGATAATACTATTCATGGACGAGAACAGTGGTTGGTTATAAAACGGGTGCAACACATTTTTTCCTTCGAGATCTCGAAATTGTACGTTACACAGGGAAACGGGGGATATCAATGGAAGAGACTTTAAAAGACGATAATAGGATTGAGCCGGATAATGGGTTCAAATAAGCTTAATGGACCAGTTTTTATGTTCGATCCACAGCGGGAGTAGTCGGGGCTCATGGAAACGGATGAAAGTACTTTAGGGAAAATGAAATCACCCTGATCCCGTTGTTTCGATTTGCAA
Organism: Dufourea novaeangliae; assembly: GCF_001272555.1. Lineage (NCBI taxonomy): Eukaryota > Metazoa > Arthropoda > Insecta > Hymenoptera > Halictidae > Dufourea > Dufourea novaeangliae. The sequence goes on along the minus strand of NW_015373960.1, from coordinate 573,556 downwards.
AAAAATGTCGTATAATCGTTTTGCCGTGAACGTGATCCGAAATTACGTTATGAAATATCCCCCGTCGACCGAGGCTTTTTGTCGAGTTTTGTTCCCACGAATAATAGCGGGCGGAGAAAGTTTTTAATACCCTCTCATGTCAGTGTTCCACTTTTCATTCCCGAAGAGCAGATACCTCGCGGTACTTGACCGCACGTTTGAGTATACCTATACATAAACATACTTCGTATCACGGGCACCTACTGCATGCTCGTGCATCAGCATCCACTTTCATAAGCATCGGGAAACTTCATTTAACGAACGTATGGTTTCTATGGACATTAATCGTCTATGGGAATGATATTTCGACGGAGTCGGGAACAATGCACGATCAGTTCCCGTTTGCGAATACTCGCTGGGAGATGTTCCGATGCGACTCGAAATTGTGACGATAAATTACGAACTGCCGTGCGAGGTAATTTGTCGGACACGAGGCAGAGAGATGGAGCGAGAGTCGAGGTACGCGAAATTTCTTTTCGAGGAGAAATTGGAAGTGGTGGCACGGTAAAATCAAATATCGACGGCGAAGAAACGGCTATGTCGTAAATTAGACGAAACGGTGGACAGAATCGAGCTTTGAGCTTCCCACGAAGTTCCACAGTAGCGGGATATTGTTTGCTCTAGTTTTTGTACGGTTACGAGTCTCCGTGATATAAATTTTGTAACATGAAATGTGATTGTCCTGTTAACTTCATTTATTTATGTTTTTAATTAATTTTGCAACTCTTATTTTCCATCCGCCTCGACAAGTGAATCCGATCAATTTTATCAGAGCATGTAGATTCTCTCTCTCTCTCCGGCTACAATGAATAATAGGAAGCCCAGATTTGATTGTATTCCGGTGAAATTTCGAGACAGACTGGTGCGTCAATATCCAGATTATGCACAGGGTATCAGATTTCCTTCCTCCGGGGATTATTATTATTCTGTAATGCCATGTTTACTATGTGTATAGCCCGGGGAACGGTAGATTTCAGGGAAGATTACTACAGAAGAAAGTAGACAAAGTGTGGTGAATTTTTTAACCGCATGTAACTCTTGTATTTCACTATTTTCCGGTTCAGCTAGATCTGAAATTTTTGTTGAACGTAATTAAATGAAGAAAATAGTTCCAGTATATTTCAGTTCTGCGAGAGGAAACAATTTCTCAGAGAATATACTTCAAAACACTGCACCGAAATGATTTTAGGACTTAAATATGAATTTTTGAAAAATCACCGTTTATCAAATTCACTGTGACGAGAGAACGGTCGGAACGAAGAAGTTACTGTACAGTTAGATTAGAATAAACGGAGGAGATTGTGGTTTGAATTGGGAAATACTTTTACGCGATGAGAATCGCTGATTTCACTTTCCTTGGATTTTCGACCCATAATTTACATAAAATGGGTGAATTTCCGACCAACTTGCGACTATATTTCAAACTGACTGCGGTCTTTTTCTCTCGAGTAACTCTTCTACATTCCAAGAATACTCTAAGAACGTAGGAAACATTTAAAACCGGCTCGAATTCGAGGGACGTGAAATTTCCACGCGAAAACTAGTATAATCCACGAATTAACTTGAATATTCCATTCGCAATTACGCATGTGGCTCGTGTGACAAACACCTACGCTAAGTTTCCATCCAATTTTCCGCTCAGTTTTGCATCCGTTACGTACTGTTTATGCAACAGACTATTGAAAACCGTGCTCCACCTCTAATATCAATTAAATGGCTCGGTAAATTCAATTGATTACCTACGTGCTCCGTCGGGTTTTAAACATTTCAATTTTGGATGCATTGGGTGCGCTCGGTAACTGTTATTTTCCAGGTGAAATGTTGCACGTTTTTAACGTCGGATCGTAGGTACCGAAGAACCGAGCCGTGTCGTATTTTCAGTTCCAAGGGTGGATTTAACTTCTCGTTCCATCGAGACAAGTTGGAAAATCCGACGAAATACTCGAGAAACTCTTCTCGCTTCTTTCGAACAGACACATCGGTTGGGTGTACAGATTGGAAGAAACAGAACCGTGAAAACGGATGATGTGACCTATCCAGAAACTGAAAACGAATGATCGACCTATTATCTTCGGACCTTCAGTCTTGCACGGGCGACTCTTTGCTCGAAAAACTTATTTTTCTTCGAGACTACCTTGCATTATAATCTGCTGTTACGTAAAGACGGAAGCTGCAGAACTTTCTAACGAGATGGAATTCGTTTATTCCGAGAAAGAATTTCTCAGAGATTTCATACTTTTGGATAACAAAATTAAAAGATTAGCTTTACGGGGAAACTTATCGTAGAAACGCAATAAAGTAGTTACTGCAGTCTGGCAAGTTTGAGCAGTTTCTTCCGTAAATAGCATTTATTCGTAGCTGTACGTTCTTTCCAGCACTGATTCACCATATTAAAATTACAATCAGTCCGTTCCATTCTTCACGATGGTCGGTTCTCGAAGTTTTCCAATTTTAACTCGCGTTAATGTCATCTTTCCTTCTGTTACTTCTGTTCTTGACCCACGGCACTTTTGTCATTATTCTTCTATCGTTTGCTCAGTTCCGTGTCGTTTGCTGTAACTAACAGTTCTTCTGACCTTCCAGCTTCAATTCTCAGTGCTCAGTATTTTTCAACCAGGTCCAGGGAAATTAAGCTCTAATATTTTGGCTCCTCGGATTGATCGATGTAAAAGCAACGGGATCGATTATTTTTAGACAGGGAAACGTGGATCGATAACGACCCGCAAAATTCAACCGAATAGCTACTTGACGACAAGAGGATTCCGGTTTCCCTGGTTAATACAGTTCCGATTTGCCGGGTACAGTTGAACGAGCCCGAGAACTGGGTTAACGAGAACGTAATGCCTGCAAAAAGGAATGGTATTTATTTGCTTCTTTTTGACCACGTGTTCGGCAGGTTAACGCATCGAACGTCATCGGACTGGCGGTATTTCGAATTCAATTTAATTGCATTCATATTTATACACATAGATATCGTTTATTTCGTTTTTTTCCTCTTGCATCTGAATGCAGCTCGTTTGCCGATTCGTCGAATAAAATGTGCTAGATGGAAAGGGCCGGCCGAAAAATTAATCGTTCTTTAAAGGCACCCCGTGAGTTCGTGGTCACGACTCGGCAGAGAAGGTATTCTGGGGTTCTTGGGAAGTCTGAGGGTATTTGACGTCATGGAAACGGATTGTCGATCGGAAAGCTTGCGGCGCAAACCTTTGAATGGGCCGGGCGTGAAGAAATCCGCCGTCGGACGAATAATAAAAATGATGGTTACGTGGAACAATGAATCATGCATATATTCGCTCGAATAAATCTATTGACTTCTTTCTTCTTCCGCCGCCTATCTTTCACCTGCAAATATCGATTGCACGCAGACAAATTGGAAAGTCCAAGAACCGTGAGTTAATATTCCTATTGTTTTTTTTTTTTTAAATCCTTGTTGGTGCGGCAGTAATTAATTTCTACCGGGACAGGATACCAAAATTAAATCATGGATTAAATTTATGAACCATTTCTCGTTTATGTTCTGCCTCTGACGTTATACCATTCAGTTTCTTTCTGTATATCTAATATAATATTATATATATTTTACAAGATATAATATTAAACGACCAGCTAAATTATCCCGAAGATTCTCCCGGAAAGGTTGGATTTTACTCCGGTACGCGGATGTACCGGTCAAGATTCCGTTAATTAATTGATATCAGCGGAAGAGCCGGACGTAGAAAGGGGCAGAGGTAAATCACCGCGTAAAGTACACATACCTATCGTACAGAAGACAGATGGCTCCATTTTCTCTCCTGACTCTTGTCCCCTACGTTTTCGTTATGCCCGTTCGTTTTTCTTTCGTATCGCGGAAAAAATTGCCCTTTCGTGTCCTCGTAACTTTCCACGATTTCCGTTGGACGGGGGTCCGGTAAATATTTTCATCGACGTGTTCCATCGATCGTGTCGAGGACCGCGGAGACGCGATATCGCGGTCCGATTTCGTCGAGAGTGCCCGATGCCGCGCCAGTTACCTGCACATTACGAGGCGGCCAATTCATTTCCGCGTGTACACCGGTCGCGAAAAAAGGAAATCGAAGCGGACGTAGCAACGGGGGACGATACCGATGCGATGGGGGAGCACAGAACGGACGGACGGGTAGAAGTAGACCGGTAGCTCGGCTTCATTTATCTGCTTGTTCTGTCGCAGTCCCTTTTCACTTGTCCCCTATTCCCTTTGGAAAAGCCTAGATGGTTCTATTATATCGCACTTGGTCATCGGTCCACATTTCACGACTTTCGTTCCCCACGTCTTCCAACCCTTCTCTCTGATTAAATGCTTCTCTCTCTCTCTCTCTCTGCTGGATTCTCCGAGTTTCCGCGACGTTGATTGTACGTCTTTCTGCGGCCGACAGATTCCTCTTATCGCCGCAGTCTGACATTCTGGCGGCTGAAAGTTAGACCGAATAAAAGCCGATGCTAGCGATGTTTCGCAATTTCGATTCGAGTCCCGAGTAAGCAGCTCACGAACGTCCACCTTTCTCTGCTGATATAGGTAGTTACTGTTCGAAAATATCGTTTGAACCACCGTATCTCGTTCTTGCTAATTTTCGCAATTATGAAGGCGTGCCACTTGCGTCATGAACCCGATGCTAAAAAGAGACGCTAGAGCAGTAGAAATGGAACACCGTTATCCCGTAGCCTCGTTAGTTCCACTCGCGATGGGCGAAATAAGGGTTGGAAACGCTCTTCGAAAAGTGGCTGACAGTCCTTCTGTACTTTTTCCCTTCTATTTTGTTCCCCTTTTATTCAACCGTGTTGTAACGAGCACCACGGACTCTACTCGCTCGACGAATATTTTCTCGTTTTCTATATCGTCCGATATATCTCACTTTGGCACCATTTTAATACGGATATATGTTTTTTTATTTTTGTAAACAGAAGCACGTATCAGTAGAGATTCTAATTTCCGTATTGTTTCCCCCTCTGTTGTTGTTTCGTGCGTTTGCTTTCCTGTCCCGTGACGGTGTATGGCTGCAAAATAGACCGTGGAGATTCCAGAGGGTGCACAAACTTGCACCATTCCTCGAGTGGCTTGGATAGCAGATTCGTAAACCACCTGCACGTGAATATCCGGTTGCGTTTACCGCTGGAACAACGGCAATTTGAACACTCGCGCGGGCCTGTATACGGAATCGGTTTTAGTTCTCGGTTCCCCGAGCCTCCTGAAATGTCGACGCGACGGCAGCTGCGTTTGTTGGCCTGGCTGCAGCCCTGGGATTAATTAAAATTTATTTCGATCGAATCGAGCTTCGTCTGGCTCACCTCTGG
>NW_015373960.1:481792-568121 GCF_001272555.1 Dufourea novaeangliae | reverse complement strand
CGTCGTGTACGAAGTTTCATCGTTTAAAGATGACCTAAAATTCCGGTATGCCGCTCGTCCGCGGATGTTATGACATTCTTGTCGAGGGTTGTTCTTTCCGACGCCGAGAATGTTGAATCGTTCCCTTGTTATGAAATATTTCAGAAAGCGAATGAATTCTCTGCTCCAGATACACATCTGGGTGAACCACATCGCTCAGAATTATTGTACGAGTCTTGTTCAATTTTTCCTGCCACTATTCCGTTTAAATTGTCTGCTTCCGGAACTCCCGAAGACGCACAGGGGGGGCAGGGAAGCGTACACGCCCGAGGATTTATTTTACGATTTACTATATATTTCGAGGATACGGCGAAACTTTGATGTCTTATGGTTACTCCGATTCTCATCGTTTGTTCCATTTGATAGTAAGGTTCAAGTCCTTTTCAACTCCCTTATAACCTTTTAAGCGGCTCAACGGCCACATCGGCGGATCCCCTGAACCAGAAGTTTTCCCCTTTATTGTCTAGCGCGTAGCTCGGAAAGGAATCTTACCGCAGGCAAAATCGTCGAAATTTCTGCCCGATCGTATCGCGTGATTCGATCTAGTCAAACAGCTCGTGGGATTAGAAACGTGGAAATTGTGACGTATCCCGGATTTCTACGGCACACACATACTGCGCCGGGTCGGATCGAAACCCATCCTGTATAGAAGTTCATGTTTCCATATACTAGGGCCTGCAGCCTCCGGAATGGAAACGCCTGTGTTATTTACCTCTGGCCTCGCCTCAACATCGTTTTACCTCGCGAACGATTCTTCCGATAAAAAGAACAATTGACCCAAATACACGGACCGACTCTCCCGTGGAATGTACTAGCTCGCGTTTAATTAAGGGATAAATCTGTGTAGCCGACCGCGACATCTCGATTATATAATTGGCATTCCCTTCGAAAGAAGAGGCTCTCGTAAAAAGTTATGAGTTTTAATGATGAAAAATATTTGCTCATCGGTTTACGACGTATCGAGTTATAAGATTTCATCGCTGTAGACTCGATTTTCTACTTCCTGTTCCGTACGCTCGCACTCTGGACGGGACGATAAATTTTCCTTTTGAGTTCCGACTGCTTCTATCGATCTGACCGTAAGAAAATATCCCAATGTATGGAAACGTTCATAAACATTCTATGTTTAAAACGTAAGATTCAAATAAAGACGGTTAGACCGGTTGCAGGTTCGCAAAGGCGCAGGTTATTGCGGTCAGATGTCATTCGACTAACGAGCACCAAGTTTATAACGTTTCCATGAGGCTTCTCGTTTCTCTGCCGTCTGTGAGTTAGTTCTACATATTAAAGCAACCGACCCGACGTACCGGCTTTTCCGCCGAGTCAAGGGTCGTATTTCCTCTCGTCGTGGTTTCGCGGTCACGACGTTATTAAACGGAAAATGGGCTGGAAATTACGAGGAAATTTTTAATGTCTGTCGATCGATATTCGCAACCGATACTGTTGCCTCCCGGAACCCAAGTAAGTAGAACGAGCTAGCGTCTGGCCAGCCGTATTAAACGAGACGTTCGACGAGAATTCTATGCAATCGCATTGTCCCAGCGTTGTAGGCGTTTATGCGGAATTCGATAATGTTAAGGTGATAGTTTCTTCCCCTAGAATAATTTCACACCGAACAGTAGAGATTCTTCGGGGTCGTCGATGCGAGTGATTGTCCACGGATATGAGAAAGGGGCTGAGAATGCGGTACGTATCGCTCGTAAAAACGGCGAAGCAAGGTAAGAAGGAAGTCGTAAGGATAATGTGGAAGTCAGAGATCGCGCGGAAGTCCAGAAACGTCGGTAATAAAAGTTGAACAGCTTCGGAATCCTGGCTGGCCAGCTTCGGCGTCAAACCAAGTAATGCTCGTGGAAGCAATGAACTTTTAAAGAGGAATACGCGGTGAATGCGTTTTGGTCCAGGTTTCTGTGCATCCTTTATAGTCGACTAGAGTTCTCGACTCACGGAACGCAACAATGGAAGCCGGAGAGCAAGGTAAATTGGTGTCCGAGCTACAACTTCTCGTATCTTATGGCACGCTTGGAAAATTCTTGGAAAGACCCTCGTGTTCCGACGAAATTTATATAAGCTCGTCTAGTGGCTGTGACAGTTTAGCAATTTTTCCCCTGAAACCGTTCGAGCGATGACATCCTGAGTGATTTATTCGACATGGGGGAGGAACCCTATGAAATTCGGTCGACGGTCGAGCATCCTTTTCACGGTACCCGGTTGAATACTACGCCCTAGACTGTCTTGGAGTGTATCGAGGGGGATCACGCGTTTTCGAGATCCGAGTTTCGCGTTTCGTTAGGCTTGCGATCAATCCTACGTGGAATTTCATTTGAATAGAATTCAACGCTGCGCCGCGAAGCCACTCTGAAATTCCATCGTGGACGAGTGTTTCACCTGTTAATCAATGTTTCAATCGATACGAAATACGGCAGCCAGGTAACACGTTTCCCATCGCCCGTCTCGAATGCCCTGATTTCTGCGTATCTTACTCTGTTTGAATTAGCTCCAACGCAAACTGGAAATCCGATCGTGGTCAGTCCGCGCAATAATATCGATGCCAAGCACTTCCGCTACCGTGTATCGATTCATACGACTGAAAAGAATCGGAGTCGAATATGAGATTCCTAAATCAAAATCACGACGTGCACGTGTTGGATATTCTCGATCAAGTAGTATTATCGATCGGTGGAACGCCTGTAACGCCTGTATCGTTGTCAGAGCTTTGCGTCAATCTGTCCGGTTGTACGATTGAATTGGTGGTGTACCTTTTATTTTTATACAATTAATCGGTGTTTTTCGACGTTGTTAAATACGTGCATCGACATTCTGTCGCACAGTCGTTTACGACAATCGACGTTCGCGATGGCAAATTATTTTCTCGTTTGTCTCGGTGACAATTCGACGCTGCATGGAACAAATGGTCGCAAATAAAGGGGAATTAGCGTTAAAAACGAACTAATGGGGGAATTCGCTCGAAAACAGTGCAACGAAACGCGTACATCGATTATTACGTATTATTGATAGGGTCTCGGGGAGGGGCAGAACGGAACAGTGCACGTTGGTCCGCCTAGACCGTTCGTTGCTGTGAATTACCGATGAAATTGACAATCGAAAGGCCAATAGGTCGATATTAAAGTTTTGATCAGAGGTCCGAATAGCTGGCAACGTTTCAACGGAGACGGGTGGACAGGAGGGGAAGTCAAGCAGTGGCCTGTGCATGCGAACGACACGAGACGAGACGAAACACGCGAAACCGCCGCGCATTTGCGATTTCGTGGGATATACAATTAATCGAGTGTAAGTTTAACGGTCGATCGACGTAAGTTTTAAACATCGTAGAAGCATTTACCGTACTTCGAAGTGACCATTAATGTACGCGAATGAAACGGGTCGTAATAACCAAGAAGGATTCAACACGATCCTCGGCGTTTTCGTGTTTTACCTGGCTAGCGATTTATAAGCTGCTAATTCGTCGAGATCCGCGCACCGAGTACAATTTTTCTGGTGGTAACGAAGCTAGTTCTCTGGCAGTTCATCGTTCTCTCGATCAAACTTGGTCAGTCTTCTTTCCGCGACGGGAAAATTAATTGGGCTCGATGACGCGTGCCGCAGGAACTTTCGGGCGAAGGATATCTAGATCGAAAGTTCCTTCGTTGGTATAATACAACAGTGTATCCTGTCCTGTCACGGTTAAATAAACTGTATTAAGCTTTCTGTACACACGATGTGATAGTCGCATGGAAATAGTCACTGAACTTTTCCTGACTTTATCTTCGCGATAACAGCATAACACATTTCCTCGAATCACGTTTCAAAATTGTTTTTCGTTTATGACTTCGATCCGCACGCGTATTCGTTCGGTTAGATCGATATCACGTTACCGAGAGCGATCGATTGGTAAAAGTTCATTTCTTGCTGGCTGCGTCGCGTCGACGTACCCCGTCCGTCTGTGTCTCGGGTCCTCAATTCCGCCCCGATGTCATAGAGTTCGTTGATCATATCCCCCTTCGAGTCGAGTCACGTCCTTGCCCGCATCGAGATGCTAGACCACCGAATACCCCTATCCTCTTATACACGAGCGATTAATCCAGTCCTCTGCCTCATATTTCCCACAGAAACCGTAATAATCGCTTCGGAGCGGAAATCATGACACTTTGCCGCGGACACAAGATCCTTTAAAGGGTTTTCGTGAAACATTTCAATTCGATCGAGTTTCGGAGCCACTCGTTTTCCGTAATCGTGGATACGTTCGTTTAATCCGTCGACGATACTGTGTTTCGCGGGTGGTCGACGCGACGCTATAAAACCTCGTGTCCGACGGTTAAGGATCGCCGACTTCTGTCTCGCGTGTTCGATCCGCGACGGCTTTGGGCCGACTGGCTCGCGAAAATGCGACTCTTGCCGCGCGCCACATAGAGCCCCGCGCTTGCGCCACCACGATCTACGCGGCGATAAGCTTCCGATGTGTTTTCGATATCTCGCCGGAGCACGAGATCTTGATTAATTCCCCTCCGTCGGGGTACATTAGTTAACGAATCGCCTCGTGTCAGGGGCAAATCGTTTAACGAACTCGAGGCACCACGGTTTGCCCCGTTTTACGGTCTAGAGGCACGAAACCGTTTGATAATTTCGACCATCCATCTACGGAGGATCGATGGTCCTCTATTGTCGTCGGAACCAACCCGCGCAAGATCGAGGAGTAAGTGGACACTTAAAGTGCGACCGATCGAAAACTTCTTGCTCCGGTTAATCTACAAGTATAGATTCTTTTCTCCAATAATTCCTCGAGAACACGCGTTTTCGCGCACAATTTTTTGTGGATGACCCAATGCATTTTATTAGTAAATTACATAAGTATCGGCGTATTTTAACCTCAGATTACATTGTTGCTAAGGAAAAAGTTGTTCCAATTCACCCCCCGAGTGCCCCATTTCCGGGTCGGAGGACATTTTTGGGACATCCTTTATATACACCTACTATTATATATATTTCACCCTCGATTGCACGAACTAACGAGAGCCACACGCGAAACTGTACGCTAACATCCGCGACGAAACTCCGCGTTTTGTTTCCACGACGCCCTGGCACATTTGTCAAAAGTGATTTCAGAGAATGCAAACGTGGTCCCGCTGTCGGTGAAATGAAGACGAAAAACTCCGCGTCACGGTTGCGTTATTCTTCTACGCTCGAGGCTGTTCCCGGCCGGGTCGTATATTTCACGTACGCGCGACCAAGATGCCGTCTGGAATATGCACGGTGATAAGAATATATCTTCTTTAAAGTGCAATATTTTGAAATACATGTACCGTGTCTGCGGTCGTTCCACTGCTCCACTGTTCCGCGTATATTTTCCTCTGCAGAAGCGAGGAAAGTGAAGAGCGCGCAAGGTGGAACCGTATCGAGCGTATTTTATCAAATACATACACGCTACCTTTCTTATTTGGCAAGGATACGAACGTATACCGTCGCGAGCATCCTCTGCTTTCGATAGGGGAAAAATCAGTGCAGGAAAAGGGCGTTCTATCACTTGGGGATTATTGAAATTTCTGTCGAATAAACATTCGATTCAACATTTATTTCGGTACTTGAAATAAATTCACCGAGTACAATTAACGGGCCATCGATCGGTTTAATGACGCGTTTCAGTGTCGCAGGATCACGTTATCTCATTTCCGTTTTCCGTTTACGGTGCGAAGTTAATCCGATAACGTTCCCATGACAATACGAAAGCGACAAAGCGGATCCGCCGTATATGCACACGAGTACCGCCGCAGCGCAACCGCGAAATCACTTGAAATGGACCGAGAACACGATGCCCGTGGACGTCGAGCCTGACGCGGATATGCGTCAGATATTCGTCGGTGACGAATGAGCCGGGAGTAATACACGATTCAGTGATTATCGATCGAACGGTCCAGCGGGTTTACTTAAACGCGCCGGTGAGCGCGTAAAAATTCGAATTTGGTATTTCCGATAATTGCGGAGAATCAATCGCGAGCGAATGAACCGCACCGATATCGAAATATTGCGCCAATCACACGTTTCGTTCGAAATAACGAGCCTATACTCGATACGTTATCGTTGGTCGGTTGATCGCGCGAGGGAATACAATAAATGGAACGTTAAATATCATCGAACAGGTATATATAATTCCTGTTGCGTTGTTCGAAGTGGCTAGTCCTTGTCCATTAGACACCGAAAGTCCACAGGAAATTCGTAATAGCCTGCACTCGCGAAAATTGTATCGGTTGTTAAATTTAGACGCTCGATAGAATACAGATCGATCAAAATCTGGCGGAGGAGACGGTCGGAGGCGAGGTGAATCTCGAGGATTCAATTTGACCGGGGCACTTTAGACGCTGCACAGAGATACGAGCAAATAGGATTGCCGATCTAGGTAGGAATGCTCGTAGTTGTATTAGCATTAGGCTCTGGTTACCTGCTGCACGGCCAAGAATCACCTGTTAACTGTCTCTCTCTCTCTCTCTCTCTCTCTCTCTCTCTCCATTTGCTCGAATAGAAATTCGAAACACGATCGATTTGTATTCGGTTCGATTTATCGGATATACATACAAGATATTCATTCCTCCGATCACTTTGTTAACGATGTGTTATGTTTAATCTAGTCGAGCGTTTGCGAACGAACAAAGGGAAACTTTCGCGAAAATGTCATTCAATTTTCTTCGTAATTGTCGAGTGGCGCACGAGGCAAATTGCACGAGGGCTGGACAGGTTCGTCGCGATGGCCACGATAGTTGGGCGGACGCGAAACATTTTACGATACGATACGGCTTTAATCGACAGGACGTTAATTGCATTACTAATCGGGTGCTTCCGTGCGCGGGGCGCCACGCGAGGATCGAAACCGTGTGCGGAAATAGTGCGTTAGGCACTCCGTTATATGGCAATTTTAAACGTCGAATCTACAATACACCATTATAAGTATTACCAAAAAAAAAATAATCTGTTATCAAATAGCGCAGTATTTTAATGAACAGGAGGTAATGATAACGAATACAAGAAAAGCAAAGACTCTTTTTGTAGATTTCCGTTAGAGTTTTATCCGACGACGAATCGTCTAAATGTAGTTCTCACAACACAGTGCGTACCTGCTGTGTATCTACATCTGACGAAAAATTCTGTATTTCATGAAATTTGGTGCGTCTGTGTGACGCTCTGTACGAGCACAGTTTTTTTTTTGCTGTAAAACAATGTGTCGCTTGATAAAAAGTATAGCTCGCCACCTGCTCGGCAAAAAGTTTTCGCTAAGCATTTAATTACGTAAGGACACCGTGGGGTCTTGCAAGTAAATAATATCATTAATTTCACTGTATTTTCGCCACCTCTATTTTCTCCTGAGAAAAAAGTTGAAATTGTACGAAGACTAGTTCTAGGTACCTATAAGTATAGTCCTCCCGTGGTACTCGACAGTCGATAGACCATCAATCTTGTTCATTCAATATCCTTTCGTGAAGTTAATAAACGCAAGTAGCACGGTCGAAGCGTATCGGTGTTTATAAAATAAACGCAGACGTTTACTTTCTAAACAAATATTTTTCCTGGAGTTTGAGAAGACTGCTGCTATCGTTCCCAGTAGTTCGAAGTTTCGCTTTAAAGTATAACTGCTTCGACGCGTTTATCCGCGTTTCCAATTTCGCTTTCTTGCCTTAAAACGACCGAGTAAGTACCGCGACACTCGGCAAACATTTTCGATATTTCTTTCCTCGCTCGATGCGCGATTTGTCGAAGTACCCTCGAAGTTTTCTCGTTGCTGCCCGTTGTGTACACACTCTCGTCGCGCATCTGTTCAGGCACAATTGCGAACGTTACAGGAATAGTATAACGCGCGAGGTCTATTGTTTCGGCGATGTTTTGCGAGAAAGCTTTCGTAGCGTAATGAAGATCGACAACAAAGAAACACTTTGACTAATCGATTCGCGGAAGAAACACTCGGCTTTTTGATATTTGTGCAAGAAAAACCGCATTTATGCTTCTCAGTTTTCAGCTAACATTCTACATATTTACATTATATGTGTGACGATCAAAAGGATCGGTGGAGGCGACAACATTCGTTAATGGGAAAAGCTAATGAGTACGCGGCCAGTTTTACAGCTGCTCTGTGAGATAGCGTTCGACGAACTGAAAAGGAAGAATAAATCTCAAACGAATTTAATCAAAATTTAAATAACACTCTATTCGCAAATATTTGACTCAAATATAACTTAAAAGTACAAAAGGAATACAAAAGATGTCCGGCAGTGAATTCCCATTTTTCTTCGCGGGAGCGTTGGCAAGTCTCAAGGCTACCATTTGCAAAGAAATATCGACGGAATATGGATCTCCGTGGTCTTGGACTCGTGCTCCGCTCGATACTGATTCCAGGCACACCGATCGGACAATATTTGCCGACGAAATAGCGTCAATCCAATGCCATTGAATTCGTCAGCCGAACGCCCGGTGTCGCCGTGAAAACTAGATCCGCGCGAGGCGGTTTTTATCTGCTGCAGAAAACGCCCGCCAGTGCGAACTGGCGCTTTCTCTCTTCGTCAAAAGGACTGCGATTATTCCCTGAAACACCGATGGAGATCGATACCGTTCTCTCGATAATATGTACGTTGTACGAGCGCAATCGAAATGTCCATTACTCACCGTCGATCGCGCGATAGGCTACGTTCGATCTTTTTCTTCTACCTTACCCGCTTCTTCGAGATAAAAGCGATCTTCAGCAGGTTGACTACGGGCGCCTCGAGTGTGATGGAAATACAGAACGACATCAAGTACGAGGCGACGAGATTGCCGAAGTACAGGACGAGCTTGAAAAGCAAACAAAACGAAGCCTTCAGGCTTTTCCATTCACCGTACGATGGAATGGGATGGAATGGGATGGAGGTTTCGATCTTACGCAAACATTCTTTGTAATCGACGATCGATGGGGATACGCCGGGGATAAAAGGCGCTTCTTTAATTTTGGAACGTGGCAGATCGAGGCCAAGGGACTCCAAGGTCCACTAAGGCGTCTCGTCATAGACCCTTCATAGACATTTGACGACTTTTACGCTGTCAAATATAATTACAACATAAGGTGATAAGGTCCTCTTCGTTCAAGTGGATAGAAACTCAAGCGTACCGTAATCGTCATGTTGTACGCTACGTTGACGTGTCTATGACTAGATGCCTTAGTGGATAGTAGGCCTAACCAGCGACCTTGCGATCGTTTCGTTAAATGGAACTCGCGACGAGAGGATCAGAGTACTATAGACCTAGAGACTCACCACGATACCGTTGTGAAGATGCAACGGGCCATCCATCTGAGCAACAGTGATCATCATGATGACAGGATGCACCAAGTAGGCACAGTAAGTTAACCTCGATAACGGATACATCAGTCGCAGCGACAACAAGCTGTCGATCATTCTGGCGGATCCGGTGCAGCATTGTATCACGATGAAGGACACGGCCATAGCCCAGCTGGTGTGTCCTAAGGCGGCATATACGGAGCTCACCGCCACGGATAAATTTCCGGTATATAGGCCATAAACCAGCGAGATCATCACGCCGCTCGATAAGAACCAGCCGATGATTTGCACCACCTGAAATACACGCGTTTGAGTCGCTCGATAGTTATCTTGGATTTTCCCGCCTTTAAGGACAGTGTCGACGTCTGTCAAAAATTATTGCAGTCAAACCATGCTACAAATGAAATTTCATCCCATGAAAGGTTTTCACGCTCGACCCGAAGATTTATCAGCTTCGGTTCCCTCGTCGATCATACGGGGCTATGCTAGTGTGACGGATTCAGAAAATCGAATTTTTCTTTCTTGCAATTTGCACAAGACTCTATACAAATATTATTTAGTAAATATATATATATATATATATATTATTCAAATTGATATGTTCAATAGTTTTTCTTTAAAAAATTCTCAAAAATTACCTTATTATATAACCGTCACACTAGCATAGCCCCTTAAGAAGATGTTTATCTTCTCGGGACTCGAAAGTACTTACCACCGGCAGCTTCAATTTGCAATTCGTCTTGAAGAGGATGTAGCCCGTGATAATGCCGACGAAGTATGGACCGGCCCTCAGCCAGGGTTTATCGTACAGCTTGTCGAACAGGGCGAACGGTTCTTCGATTCTGAGGGAAGAAAAATATCAAGCTTTTCTACGGGATCATTGTCTCTCTCTCTGTGATGCAGACCAGGCAGAAAATCGAAAATTTGGTATTCGTCTGAGCCGCAACGATTATGAGATAACGGTGTCGTAAAATTGAACGAAAACCAGAAGCCCCTACTAGACTTATGAGGCACTGGAAATTGGAGCATCGACTATTCAAGAGATATATGATATACGTGTCATGAACTCTTCTTCCCCCCCCGATTAAAGGAAGAATAATGTATTCCGCGAGTGAACATGCCACGGAAAAAAAAAAGAAACAGAGGTATTTTAATATTAAACAGAGCTGAACTGGAACGTATTTGCATGCATAGAATTGACGAGTGATCGAGTTGTTTAATTACCTGGCAACGTAGTCGTTGGAATAAGCGATAGAGAAAGTGGTGAACCACGACGAAACGAGCAGGAGAAGAACGACCGTCGCAATCGTCTTAAAATATTTAATGGACAGTAGCAGCAGAAGTATCCCGAGAACGTACAATTGCGTGTCGTTCGCCATGTACCAGCTCCACCTCATACACTGGAAAGTTGTTAATCGAGTATTCTCATCGTATAGGATAATCGCGTCAAGGTTCAACGGGCTTAGACTAGGTCGAGCCTGCGAAAGTGTCGGAAAACACTCGGCTTCGGGAAAATCTATATGTATACGATCGAGGCTAGAAGTTAATGGATCGAACGTCACGCCCGGTTACGTGTCGTTCGAGCGCGTGGAAAAGTACTTTCACCCTTTCCTCGGCAGTTTCTCTCATTGTCAATGAATTCCAAAGAGCAACGAATCGACTCGGACAATCGTCCTTGATCGAACGTCCGTACGCCAAACAATCGTGAAACTGGTAATTAACCGACTCTTTTCAATCGTCGACGAAATTGATTTTAGGATAGCCTAGACGATCCGCGTTGTCGCGGTCGTTTCGGAACTTTCTCCGAGCGATGGAATTAATTATCGGAAAACGATCGAGACTCCGACACCTTCCTCGTCTGGGTGTCTTCGCCTGGACTGGTACTTCCTGTTTGAAATTTTGTCCCCGCGACTGCATAGCACTCTTTCAATTCAATCATCTTTGCTTTTCAATCGCGTACTGCATTCAGGCTCATTACTGGATTATCGATTCGTCGGCGAAGACGATTGTTTCCAGCCAATTATTTTCCAGGGAGACAACGGGGCTATTTTACGGCGTTTCGTTCGATTCTTACCATTTCGTTTTGAGAATACAACGAGTTCAGGTAGAGCGCGTTCCTCCACCAGAATTTTTCGCAAGTCAAGTGATCGATGATAGCTGGCGTGAAGACTGTCTTTGCTTGCGCGTTCTTTATGGCGATTTCATTGATTCCCAGGACAAAGAGATACGCTGGCGTCAATCTGGATGAAAGGAAATCGAAAGAAAATGTCAGTGTTCATATCCCTCTGAACGATAATGGGTGACCCTTTGTCAAAGGGCGTTCGTCCCTTTATTTGACGTTTCTATATCGTCCCGAACGGTTACGAATCGAGTTTTTTGATCGATGGTCAGCTATTCCCACTAAAAGTCGCGTTTTCCCTGTTACGGATAATACTTTGAAAGATTCGCGATAGAAGATACTGCGTAGAAGCTGATCTCTGCCTACCTGATAAATCTGTAAAGGATCATGATGACAAATTTCGTGACGCACGTTTTCGCGAAGCCGTCCTTGTCTGTTTTCATGCTTCCGGAGGATCGATAGAACAGGATTGTAACCAGCAAGCCACTGAAAGAATCGTATCCTTGCGGATTTACTTGTCCATGCGTAGAATTGATTTTGCTTCGCGTACAATTCTCGTTCATCTTTTCTTACCTGATGAAGAAGAATGTGTCCACGGAAAATGTCGCGTTGCTGATCGTTTGGAACATAAAGTTCCGCTCGGTTACCTTCCGCAGACTCTTGTTCTCTGTAAATCGTGACAGAGAAAGTAATCATCACGGGATTATCAGTGAAAGTCCTGCTCGATTCGGTGTATCGGGAGAACGGAGGCTCGATTACGGTGGATAAGGAAAACCGGTACATTTCGTTACATCACCAATACATTAACATGGTTCGCGGCGAAGGCTGTTCATAGAAAGTAGAACACTTTAATTGGATCTCAAACTGTATACATTTAATTTCGTAGTAATCCGTGGATTCGAGCGAGATTTTGAAACGGTTTTCAGCTAGATAGCCCGTATTACAACCTCGTTCGTTACTATAGAATATTTAACCGCCTCCTCGTTTCTCTTAAACATCAGAGTCTATTTTCCGCTTATTACAATTCTTACTGTTACCAAGAAAAATGTTTAAATTGTGGCAATTATTAATTTCTTTACGGTCAATTATCCCTAGAAATCGCGTTTCCCTGGGGTTCGAAATGTTGTAACAAAGTAACCGCCGCGACAAGACTACTCCAACGCTGGAGTAGTAGTACCTATCTTCGCTGTAAAACTGTCTCCAGAAAGGTGGATAACGTTACCGGCGATGGCAAAAACTTGGAGATAAGTGTGCACCATGACGACCCAGCCCAACGAGAATACTCGTAGTCCGTGCAGGCAAGTTAGATTGTTCCTAGCCGCGGGCTCTGTGCTAATGATCTTGCTTCCGTTCGCGATAGGATTAAAGGCTGTCAAACACTTTAACCAGAAACCTGAAAAGATGAGAATTACCGCGTAAAAATTCCACCATTTCGATCGACAAAAGATTCCATCGAAGTGGATAAGCCGTCAATATACTACTTTGTATTTACCGCCTCGCTGTTCTTCCTTTTTCACGTGATCAGGAAAATCTTTCTGCAGATCCTTCCCTTTCTCGATCAGCTCCTCGCCATTGTCCTGGCCCATTGATATCCTACGGTCCTGGTTCAGATTTTTGTTCGAGAAATTGCTGAGCGTTTCGTTATTGTTCGACGTGCTCGAGGATTCGAGGTCCTTCGGAGTCGGCAGAGTTCGGTATTCGTATATCGTGGCGCACAGCATCAGGAGACCTATCGTTCCTCCGACTCCTCTAA
The DNA here is from genome assembly GCF_001272555.1 of Dufourea novaeangliae. NCBI lineage: Eukaryota > Metazoa > Arthropoda > Insecta > Hymenoptera > Halictidae > Dufourea > Dufourea novaeangliae. Next base: position 554,923 of record NW_015373960.1, on the reverse strand, counting down.
AAGAAAAAGATCGATACGATACCCTCTGAATTTTAACGAGCTTGCCGACAGTCCAACGCATCCGTTTTTCCATTGCTTGGCCAGGTTTAACGAACACAGTTTTATGCGACTACTATACATTTGGTTCAAGAGATTCTAGTAATCGCGCGTTACTACGGTCCACCATTTAAATGTATATTAAAACACATAATTCCTAGCAGCGACTACTAAATCGTTATTAAGTCATAAAGATACGAGTCAGTTTTTCCCGTCGTACGTCTTTTTTCTTGCCGCTGCTTTTTGCTCTATTTCCAGTGAAATACGAGTCGCAAAGAAATATAATTTTGCCGCGATATAATTCACTTTCATTGCTGTTGAAATAATATTTCATATTTCTTTACTGTTATTTTTTCTCGCCACGAAATCTTTCGGTGTTCAATCAATAATAATGTTCCTTTACACTCGAGGGTTTAGGAAAGGGTAACACTTAACATGGATTCCACAGTTTATCTAGTCACCGGCGCCATTGCAGTAGTCACATCGAGTATTTAATAACACTGCATGTTTTGTCGACAGTAAATCTGCGTTTAATGGTACCTGCTCATTAACGTGTACGGATTTTTGCTGTGGCGTTTCTGCAAATCTATAATTAGCGTCCCTTGCTACAACATGGAATGACTATCGAGATTAAAATTCATTTATATTTCCCACGTCGATTTGATTAATTACCATTCAGAGATGGATCGATCATTGACAAGCCTATTAATCATTCGGTTTTAACGTGGAATAAAATTCTACGAGAATCGAGTCGGAAAGCGATCAGGCTAAGAAACTTTTGCGAGAATTTTCGTTGTGCCCCGACTGATTTGCATTCTCTTATTCGCCTGCCGTTTAATCGCGACCTATGCCGAAGTTTGTCCCGATTGTTTATAAGCACTGTCCCGGTAAAAGTTTAAGTGGTCGTTTCGCGATGGCTAAGGGCCCTATACTTTTCCGCCCGCACCCTCTAACTCTAACGAGTTGCTCGCAGATAAGTGCTTCCAGGTCGAAGATCGTTTTGTCCTATCCTTCTCTATCCCTTACCGGGATCCCTCGAGGCTGCAACGACGAGACTGCAATACAAATTTTCAATTTACCCGTAAATTGCATCGTGCGACGAACGTCCTCGGAGAATATCGGTTAGGTGACGTTGAATCGTAAAGAATCCGACGGCGACGCATCTCACCGTCGAACATTAGGTTCGAACACAAGGGTTCCTAACCCGTTTATAAATAAAATATTATTATTATTACTAAAACGAACGCCCAAGCAAACTTGCAGCTACCTCGTTGATTGGAAGGTCGCGTCGAAAAGTTTTCCCTTAACGTTATTCATAAATTTAAATTACCCAACGGTGACCGGTCGTTCCGTGACTCACCCGTTCGCCGGATTATTCTGCTCCGGCTTTGTTCTTTCTATTTTCCTGTGATTAAGTTCGCAGGATTATGCGTGCATTTGCATTACAGATCGGCCGCGCACCTTTTTGCATAACGGACTGTGGATCATTCGATGATCCAGTTCGCCGATGCTGTTACGCAACGTGCGCTCTGAAACGATATCGAATCGGCGTGGATTTATCTTGCGGTATTTCTTTGGAATAACGAAATGCAATTTTCGTTGATCGATTCGATGGATCCGCCGGAAAAATCGATTTTTCTGTCGATGATCCGTGAAAAGCGATCCTTCGCTGGATCGATGCGATGGGAAACGAGGTATCGGTTGAAACCCGCATTCGAGTGGAATGAACGTGATAGTAAGAATAACCACTTTCTCGCGCCACGACGGTTTAAGGCTCTCGATCATCTTGCGTAATGCAATCGAAGTGTCCGTGCGACTGTAAACACTTCTCGACACGAGTGCCAGTGAATGTTTCAGAGAGCCGTGCATCGGAAAAGTCGAATTTCGTATTTTTAAGTCGACCTAACGGGGATCGTAAGGCTCCACGGTGAAAGCAAACATCGGGAAAACGTTTTTGGTTCTGTTTATTCGCAAGTGCAACGCCCGTTGCATAATCCACGCGAGTCGAACTGGCTCATCGGCAATTCACTGACATCGTTTCAGCGGCAAAAGGAAAAGTTGGCGCGTCGACGCCGCGCCGGTCGAGTCGATTCGTTTTGAAAATAAGCCGACGCCCGACAATGCTTCCATTGGTTGGAATAAAATTTTCAGAACCCATCTCATGGCTGAAAGCATCGTAAATAATGCAAAACGCGACTCTGGGACCAACGGGAATAATGTCTGTGACTTTCAGAGACTCCGATCGATCGTGCATCGAACCGAGCGTAATTAGATCTTAATCAGCCGGGCGCTCTGAATCGGTCGCTTAGATTGTAACTCGCCTTGGAACTTGAACACGTTTCTTTTTATCGGATAATTAATATGTATCGCGTACAAGGACGCGAAGAGGTGTAAAGTTCTGCTTCTATTTGACCGCGCGATGTATGAACGTTGACGTGATTCACAGTTGGGGGAAAGTTTGAAATTAGAAGCAAATGTTCTCGCAACTATGTGCATACCTACGACTGGACGTTATTCTCGCGGCGAAAGCTCGACGATGATGAATCGGCGGGATTAAGATCGATCTTTCGGTACTTTTAAAAAGACCGAAGCTCTATATCGCTTTGCATAGCTTATCCTCATGCGGAGAGGAACGTTCCGAGGTTCTTGGCAGGCAGCGGGGGTAGTTCTCGAGAATTCTATTAAAGTTCACCGCATCTTGAGCAGAGCTTCGTACGAATTTTCGATAAAGTACCACCACGGTAAAGTCACCACGGTGCTGGGCGTCGAGACATCCTTTTACGCTTAATCCGACTATCGTGGAATCGATAATTTAATCGGTCGAAAAAAAAAAAATAAGGACAACCATTTGTTATTCTTGACCTCTGTACGATCGATTTGAACTTGATACCACCGTCAGCGAGTGGTTACATTATTAATATCTGCACTCGACCGGTCAACGTGTTTCGAACATATATGTACGTATAACATACGCGTACGTACAGTATATTTCTCGGCACATTCTGATTACCAAACTCTCGCTTTCTCCCGCTTTTTCTTCGTGTGACGCAACGTTATTTATTACGTTTTAATTATACAGATACAATTATACCTAACCCAGACTTTTTTGAGAATTTCTTTTCTGGAACGAATACGAGACGCTTGGCGATAGTTAAGCATCCCTTTCGTGCACAGACTCCTGAATTAACTTATAGCAGCAGATTACGATGAGTTGCGGTCGTATTGCACAATCCATCCCGGAGTGATGTTTGCAAAAACCGAGTTGTGTAATTAGACCGGGGATCTGCGTCTAGGAATATTTTTTTTTCCGATAAAGATTTGACGCAACACTCGTTGCGCTGCGCTTCGATGTAACCGTGATACGAGTTGCATAATATCGCTGTCGGGCGTGCTCGATCGAATAAATCGTTCCTTTCCTACAATTTGTCGAGAGTGGAACGAGAGGGTTAATAACGCGTCGCGGCAGCTTTACTCCTGAGAAATTATTAAATCAAAGGGTACGCGTTCAAAGCGCTGTTGCAGGTGGCAAATTACTTTTCTATTGCGCACGGAAGATACCGACGTCTGAAACCGGCTTCCAGTAGCCGGTTGCGCAAGGATAGCGATCTAGCCAAGGAAGAAAGTTGCAGAAAGTGTGTTACTATTAATTACATTCCAACGTTAACGATCCTCGATGGAACTTATTAACAGAGATGGAAAGGACGGAGTATGTATACCTCGATTAATATCACGTTCCTCCATGCGCAGCGAGGCGAACTGAAAACGCGTAACGTCAACGTGTAATTAAAAAAACGTTGCAGCAAGCTCGACGACTCTTAAAACCACTCGGAAAGAGAAAAATTCAGCGAAGTGCGCGTCACACGAGTAGGTACGCTCTTGCATCTTGCCTTTCTCTCGTGTGCCGTTTTCCTTAAGAACATAATCGCTTTCGTTTAAATCGCTCGCAAGCGTGTCGCGACACGGAACATCCAGGAAGAGTGTTGAAAAATCACTTTGCGAATTAAGGGGGACATCGAGGATCGATTGCTGCCGGGCGAACGATCGTGGAAAGTAGTTTCCTCCGATGAAAGGGGAGCAATGGCTCTTGAATTTCGACGTACACCCGATAGAAAACATTTTTCTTGTGTAAACCAGTAGAGCAGAAATTACAACATATTTCTGCAACTTGTTAACTAACTGGCTCTACCCGCGAATCTTAGCTCGAAATTATATAGACGTGTGTACGAGCTGGGCCGTACTTATTTAGCAAAGTGAACGTAACTATTGCGCAAATTCCGGTCACGTAACTTAAGGTGCCGGGCAAAAACCGTATTGTCGAATGACAGTGTATAAGATTTAGTCCCGTGACTACCTGAACCAGCGTCACACACGGAACCGTTTAGCATAATTTTTATGTAACTCGACGGGTGCGACTATTGACAGGTGGACGTCTTGCACGCGAGATTCTGCCCGAAAATATCGGTCGATCAAAGGATTCGCTTGACGCGATGTAACGGATCGCAGAATTAACGTCTGTCTGCGGTCCTTACGAACTTCCGAAGAAACTTCTTTTCATCATCCGACGGAGGACATCGTGTAAGATTTTTTTGCTCGTGGGTCGAAGGACGGGATAACCTTCAGGTACCTACATATATAGAGGGTATAAACGACCTATAAAGTTTTCACGACTCACAGACGAAGTAGTCATTTTAACGATCGGACAAAGACACGCGAGCAAAGCAAAGTTGTGTTGACCACGTAGCTACGATAACAGCAGCGTTTGTACTTTGGCGGACGATGGTAGGACGACTATCGAGCGAACGGACGATTTTCGAAGTTGGGTCCATTAGCAGCCGTGGCACGATGAAAAATTCGGTTTGCGTGGCTGGTTCACGAGCAGCCGCAGGGGGCTGGAAAAACTTTTTGCATTACTTACAGGAGGATGTACAGTTTGGGATCGAGCCAGGGATCGTAATTGCTGGAAGGCACAGGTTTCACATCGGCGATGTGAATCTTCGGGCCGCTCGATCGATAGGTCGAATTGCCCTCCCATTCGACCCGATCCGCGCTGGCTCGTAGCATCGAGGTCAGGGATGCCCGATCGCATGTGGCCGGCAAACAGAGCCCCAAAAATAGTTGCGTCGTCTGCGAACAAAATTCGATCATTCGAAATCACCGGAGAAACCTTAGCTGAACGGGATTTAGCATTCTCTGGCTGAATCTCGAGAAACGAGTGACATCCGTGGGTGCAGTAGCCCCCCCCCCCCCTGCTCGGAACAAAGTGGGATTTGCACTACTCTAGAAGAAAAAACAAATTCGATTTTCCTCCCACCCCATAGAATAAAAATATTGGATTTTGCCCTCATCCCTCCCAGAAGAAAAAAACTATATTGCACCCCCTCCCTTTCGACTGATAACCTGGCTACGCCCACGATATGACATCCTCTACTCGAATTCAAGACGACACATATTCGGAAACGAAACAAGCCGAGTCGAGAAAATTTAGTTTCAATGTTAATTGGATGTTCAGTGTTACTAGAGATGTTACTTTGTCAAAATCAATTTTCCATCAAGGTTTCCGACCGTTCTCCCTTTCGTTGCGTGGACAATTTCTACTATTTCTTCGCGTATACCACGCCCACGCCATCGTTACGGATGTCGCGTGACGTGGTTTCAAACTCGCCGGACATAAGCTGGATTCCCGCGCGATAATCTTCGTCGGATCAAAGGATTCCTGTTCGTCCGTGAAAAGTGCAGAACCTGGCTAGTCCATCGCGTCGTATCCCGTGGGTTTCAGGAGATTTAGAAGCAACAAGGATTGATTTTATTCCATACCGCGAACAACGTTAATTCCTATTCCTGCCTTTGTACGATTTTCTCATTGCTTTGAATTTTCTGTAAAGTAAGTCGAACTGGTATTACCGTTCTCAAGATCGCTCAGCTATTTTGCATAAACGAACTGCGAATCGAATAATCGCGAAATATAAAACGTTGCAGAAATCATAATCCAATTAGTCAAGAAGTATTCTTCGACATCGCCTTAACGTCGACATACATATGCATATTCGTTATTTTCGTCTGTTTAGTAGAAAGACGAACGTTATCGTGGTGTATGCACCTGACGATATGTACACACCTATATCACCGCGTCAGATTAATTGTCCCCGACTAATTCGGTCCATGGGGAAAAACGATCCGTCACGTGTTTCGCCAGGTTGTGTAACTCAGAGTCTCCCGTTCAATTAATCCACGTAATAATTCATCCGACGTTACAGTGTTCATTGTGCATTCATTCGACTTCGGAAAGCCGATTGACGCGTGTGCTTCAGTTGAACGCAATAACGCAAATCGGTTGCGTTCAAGAAAATTTTCGATTTCTGGAAGAGCCTTGGCAAGGAACCGGGATGAAGATACTTACCGAAAGTTCGAACTCCTTCGGTAGAATGAGGTTCATCCTGGCTACGTGGAATTTCAGTGGATAAGGCGGTCTGTCGTGGCTTTCCGATCGGTCTTTTCCATCGTTGGCGTTCAGCTCCCGACAAAGGGTGCTCGAACCAAGCCAGAAGCCGTTACCAAAATGGAATTGCGAGGAGTAACGGCCGCTCGCGTCCGACACTGCAAAAAAGAGTCAGACCCTGAAGAATTGACCGCGACAAGAAAGCGTTCTCGCGGAACCAGAGTGATAAGGACGCCTTTTTATAGTACACATTAATCTGTGCTAGTATATCGCCAGGTGTACGCCTACGAGCGAAAAGATGGCCAGCGATACCTAACGACCAAACAATCGTTGGAAGTCTTTAGCGTCCGAGGGAACGGAAAATTTTCTGACAACCATCCACTACGTTCGAGGAACCATGAACCATCTAACAGTCGTTTGCTGTTTTGTTTTCCAACTTTCACGAGAGCTGTTTCCTCGACGTTGTTCAATCTTCCTTTTTTACCGTTGTTCCCTTCGTGTTCCGCAACGATCTCGGAGGATTGGTTGCGCGTCGCGTCTGGAAGCTCTTCGGCCCTCGTACGCAGTTACGTAAAATATCGGGAGGCGTTCGCGAGACCGGAGAAAGTGGGGTCGATCGACGACGAGCAAACATTGGGCTGCGATTTCTTCGACGTAATTTTACGCGAATTCCCGATCATCGAAATTATATCGCCTCGATGAATGAAATCGAGCAACTGGAACACGACCGTTTGATCGCCTTTCACGCATAAGAGTTACGTTTTACTCGCGACACGGTCTATAATCGACTCGCGTGGCTTAATCTTGTAACCGGTAACCTGTAACGAGTAAACTAACGTCACGTGAAGCGCAGCTCGTTCGTTCGGTTGGGCTTGACGCGTCAAATAAACGACCTGATAATGGTCTGCCCGATGCCGATGGTGTAACACCTTGCGCGCATCTAATACCGCCTCGTACCGTCGAAAGGGTAATTTCACAGGAATTTACATTCCCTCGAACCTAGGATCGAAAGATGTTTCTCCAGTCGATTGGTAATTTCGCCGGGATGACTATCGTCGAATGATTTTCAACGGGACCAGAATACACATCTTCGAATACGCATTCTGTTATTTCCGAGCGCGTGCTCCTTATCGTTGCAATGCTCGTCTCTCTGGTGAAACAGCTGTTGCTCCAATTCCATTCACGCAGCCAGTTTCAGTTTTCAACGTTCGCGGTAAACGCGTGCAACGCGACGACAAAGCCATAGAAAATTTATATTGTGAACCGCGCATTGATTCTGCCGACATGGGATCACTGACAAAGGCCGATATGTTTGCCAACTTTTGGCCAATATTCGTTGCAACGCTGTTAAATACAAAACGGCGACGCGGAAGCTGGACGGGCAGCTTCGTACATTGCATCGAAATGGTTGCTGTCCGCGCCAGAAAATCCAACAGCCTGTGTCCGACGGCTTTGCCGCTTTATCTCGTAAATAAATGGAAAATATACTTGTCTGCTCCCTTCACATGATCTGTAACGAAAAATTGACTCGTTCGTCGGAGCAAACGTTGCATGCTCCTCGAGAGTGAACAGACGGGAGGAAACGTTTATACAGTGAGAGTAAAAAGTGAGTAAACCACTTTGGAACTATAGCATTCATATTTATTTTTCTTCCCTGTGTGTGATGAACTTTACACTGTCTTCAAACTATGAACTTAACACGTGGACTGCCACAGTGGAAAAGGCAGTACGTAGCCAGACACCCTTTATTTCGTTTTTTAAGTCATAAATCTTTGAAAATATATGCGTTTCATTAATAGAGATTCCTTGTCGTGTTTTAAATTATACTTGTGATATTAATCTTATGTCAAAATTTTGTAGAGGTATTTAAATAATCCAGCATGTTTGCAATGTTTCGACTACGAGTTATCTCGTAGCTGGCAGTGAACGTGTTAATATCGTTTTTAGATCATTATGTATCTATATTGAAAACTAGACGATTTAAAACGAAATAAGTTTTATCGTCGGAAAGGATACTTGACACACTCTGGCTCTGGATTTAGGATCGAGAAGTCGCTCGTTACAACGGGCTAGCCAGCCGCGAATCGGTTAATGTCGCGTGCGGTTTGCCCGCGAATTTGCACGCTCCCGCTTACGCCGTCGTCGATAATCCGCTTGTCTGGTTGTCGTCGGAAATCACCGTAAATCTGGAAAACAGTGAAAGCCGATTTGGCCCCGCGCTGTAACCGCAGCCTCGATCGATGTCCAGCGTGTCCCCTCCGCGCCTTTCTCGCCGCGGACAGAGCTCTCCCGTAGCTGCCCGTTGAAATTTCGGCTCTGATTTGCGCCCAGCTCGACTAATTTATGGCCAGAGTTTCGTGAGGTTCTAGTTAGGATTTTGTCGCCGAGCTTTCGACGAACCGCGACACGCGGACCCAACCAGAGCTGACCGAAGCGTGATCTATGCCGAGGCCTTTGACGTTCGGTGCCGTTGCGGGGGTGGTTTGAACGAACTTTGGGGCTCCTTTGACCCTCCATGATCACCGCGTAATTAATTAATGCGGCGTGATCTACCAGCTCGTTATAAAAATATCATCGAGCGTGAAAGTGCGATTATACATATATCGAACAACAAATAAATGGCCCCAATGGTGTGCTTCGTTGAAAAGAAATCTGCAAATCGTGACTTCATGGTTGCATAGGTATTTTTATCTCTGTGATACGGAACTGCGATCACCCTGATAAGTTTGCGTTAGGAAACGAACAGCGTTCGATATTCGCACAAACACGCTGGTAAATTAAATTATATAAAGTATTGGAGGTTGCGCGATATAGAAAGCGTTTCCATCTATAGTGGGCTTTGAATTATTCCGAGGTTAATGCCACCGTTAGTGAAACCGTGGGTGGCATTCGATTCGATCTAGGTTTGGTCGCTGTTCGGACTTCTGAAAACTTACATGTTACTCGAGTCGTTGAAGTAACCAGTATGTATCCTCGCGAGCAATTATGAAATTTATGAGAAATAAAACCTCCTTCCTCTTACGCCAATTTTTCCCCTAGCGGAAATTGAGTTCGCACGTCAGTGTTATACACGTACGTACATACTAGGTTCCTCTAATCGTCGATTTCGGTTTCGAAACACGTCACGAGCGGGAAAGTTTACGGCCCTGAGGCGTTGGTTAACCTCCATTATGATTTACCGTAATAACTTCGCATCCTTAGCGCCGAGACCTAAATTTCGCGACGACTCGCGTTAAAGCAGCGTAATAACCGGCTCCGTGCAACCGCGCATTTTCCATTGTCCGAGGAAAGAATGCTAGGATCGCTTTTGCTTTCGTCGAATTCGTTTTAATTGCATTCCCCGGCGATAAATCGTTCCGGAACAAACGAAAGGAGAGCAACAACGTGACCGACACGGGGTAACCATTACGAAGCGGTAAATTATAGTTTCGCAAAGTAACGACGTATTTGGCAATCGAGTCAACCAGCGAGCGAGCGCGCAACCAGGCACTTGGAGAGCCTAGCGAAGCATGAATTTCTCGGGGCGGTGCACGGCAACATGTTCGCCACTGGGCCGATAAAAGGATTAATATGTACATATACGAAGCAAGCGAGTTGTCAATCGTGAAACACGTGCCACGTTACCATTAGTGTCGCCATTAATCTCGTAACCATAGGTTTCGCAGACAGAAGCGTGTGCTGTTTAGCAATGCCAGAATTTCCCGATTATTTTCCGATGTCGTGCACGGAAGGTGTTCGCTTTACTCACTTTTAGCGGCCCACAGTTTCCCATCGTTGAGGGACTTCAAGAAAACTTCCAAGTCTCTCTTGCAATTGCCCTCGACTTTTCCAGGCACTCTTGCCCACTTCAGAGGATCGTAAAGATCCGCCAACCATTGGATACTGTTCGCCGTCCTCTGGATCTTCTCCTTCATGAAATCAACGTCGAGATTTTCGCGTTGCTCCTGCTTGTCCTCCGACAAATTCAGCTGGCTCTTCCAGTCGAGTCCGGCATTGTTTTTGCTGAATCCAATTAAGCGACCCTGCTCTTTCGGCGTCTCGGTTTCGTTCCCATGATCGGTCCCGTTCGAATTACGCGTTTCGTCCGTGATCGATGATCTGTTCCGTGGCTTTCCGAGCCTCAGGATGTTCGACTCGTTTTTAGAGATGGTCGTGTGAACGATGCAGCATATCGCCAACAATAGATACGTCAAGGAGGCGGCCATGTTCGAAGGTTTAATCAATTCGGTGCCGTCCCTTCGTTTTATCGTTGATACGCTCCACAGAGAATCGGTGACCGACTTCTTCTCCCAACACGACTCGCGAACACTTCATCGGTTTTCCTCGATCAAATTTCCGGATGTCATTCTGAGTTACAACATCGGCCGATGTTCGCCTGCGGGACGGGTAATTTTAGTTCTCCAGTTACTCAGTTGTCCAGATTGCCGAGATTGTCGAACATTCTTGAACGAAGCGCGTCCGATCGCTGACACGAGCCCAACAACGGTGTGCCCGGCTGTTTACGACTCTGGAATGAGGCACACTTTCCTTTTTCACTAGCCGCTCGTGCGATCGTATTGCCGGTGCGAATGGTTGCCAATTTATATTTCTGTCGAAACGATCGCAACCGATTTTATGTCGTACACTTGTCCGATCCTTTTTATCGGCGGCTATGAAACGAATCACGGAACAGAATGACCGAATTGCCCGACCACCCGACAACAACTAGACGATTCAAACGAACCTCGATCACTGTACGATTCTCGGATATGGTCAAGTTCACGCGCCAACGATCGTGATCACGAACTGTCGAATTGCTCCCGAGTGGAGGACAAAGGTGGTCGCACACACGAGACTAAGGACCACGCACTGAATGAAGCGAATCAAGTTAGCAGTCGCGTTCACCGGTGGACAGCGGTCCCCCTTTCTCTCGGCGATGCACTTTGCCACGGTAAATATATTTCCTTCTTCGGCCCCCGTACGCTGTCGCCGCTTGTCTCCTTCGAGCGAAACTCTCCATAAATTCCACGACGATCTTGGCCCGGAGACTTCTCTACTTATTCGGCAAAATTTCCTCCTTCGTTTTTCACTCTTTATCCTCGATCGATAATTCGTGCTTACGTCTGCCTCTATCAAATCAATTCACCGTGACCATAGCATGCCTACGTACATGCGTAACCGTCCTTTAGATTCTCGTTTTAGGGATCGTAATCACTCCTTTTTGTAATTACTGTAATCCCAATGGACCTTCGGTAAATCGTGCCTGCATCTTGCGAGAATGATTACAGCGTTCCTCGGTACGGATGTTAAACGAGGATGGTAACGTAATATATGATACACGGTACGCCGCGCTGTGGTAGTTTTTACGCCATAATTCGTAGATTCCGCGTACCTATAAATGCTAATATACTTTTTCCTTCGTTAACAATGTTTGCGGAAAGCCTCGAGCATTAAGCTGAATTATTGCTCGGGTTACGAGCTATCCAGAGGAGCTCGTTCCTACCTCGTTGCGATGTGTACTTATAGCACCGTTTTATCCCTGTGGATGTCTGCAGTATCTTTGGCGAAATACTGATTCGAATGCACTCCAGAATCTCTTCAGACATACATGTATCAGGGTGTTCCGTAATTGGTGGTACAACTGGGTAGATGGTGATTCTACGTGAAAAAATAAGTCGAGAATATAAAATAACATTTTTTCATTCGAGACTGACGATTTATTTGTAATGCGTGTATTCATAGCAGTAAGTAGAAACAGAATGCAATGAACAGACGCGTTAGCCAAGCCTAAATTTTAAATAAAAAAATGTTATTTTATATTTTCGACTTATTTCTTCACATGGAATCGCTCTCTACCCGGTTGTACCATCAGTTACGGGACACCCAGTAGGTGTACATTTGTATGTATGCATACATTTGTCGTAAATTCTATCCGGTCTTGAGTTTCCAATAATAACAAAGGAAGTGAAGTACAGAGAAACACATTGTTGCACAAGTTCGCTGGTTGTAAGACATCGATCTTGTGTTAGAAAAAACCGTGTTCAAGCCTTTCCTATCCTTTGTTCTATGGTTTCTGGAACAACGTTCCGATGACTCGGACGTTGCTGCGTTTTCAATGCAATAGCACATTGACACGAGGTTATATGCAACAAGAGAACAAAGAACAAATATTTTCATCGGAAAATCGCGATGAGAAGAGGGAGCTGAACGTTTCACGATTAACAATTTTTCCTCAGTTCGCAGTGGTTTTTTCTTTCCGGTGCATTCCGCCGTAAAACGCACAGTGACATTTTACAGCTCGGTTTTCATGGGATAAACAATGTACCGGCAGCGAATATACGTAAAAGGTCGCAAATCCTGGAAACGATGGAGGCGAATTCAGCCCTCGTGTTTCGAGGGTGTAATCGACAAATCTGGCAGCCCTCTGTTTCGCCTCGTATGTCCCGTAAAACGCTTGAATTAAGGTGAACAGAAAAGTTCATCGATTTTTCTCCCGTCACAAATAAGTGACTGGACCATTTTATCGTGGATTTCCACCTTTTCCACTATTTTTCTTCTCCGAAGAAGAACATCGTGCCAAATGGACGGTTGTTGGGTTTAGTCTTCCCAGTGAAATCTTCCGTTTCTTCCTCGGTTTCTCTGGATCCAAGGAGTGTATTCGCTTAAATATTTTCGTGAAGAAACGTATGGCAACGCGTTACAGACGCTCACGGTGGATTGCGAAATATGTGCTTTCGATTGAAAATTTCACAATGGGGTTTCAATATCGTCGATGGTTCTGATGACAGTTCATACAGCTAGCATCGTTGCTATTCCGCAAACGTTAAAGATCGAGCAGTTCTCTTATTGCTTGTTCCTTCGTTGACGTCAGCCGGATCATTGGAATGCGTCTCTCTCGTATTTTCTCTTTTATTCGATGTTTATATAACTGTTCGATACGAGCCACTTTCGTCCTCTCACTTCGTGTTACGTGCGTAACGACAGGTCCAAAAATTTCTCCAAATTTCTCGGCTTGTTCCTCCTTCGTTCCCGTTTCCTACGTCGTCGGCGTCGCGTCGATTGGCGCTCCGCCGCGCCACGGAAACGGCTTCTGCAAGAGATCCGGTTGTTCGTTACGCAACCAAGCTTTCTACGTGGTCAACTGTACACACGAGTACATACACGCAACGTTACAACCGGTCTTTGCTCGAGAAGCAGAGACTGGACCTCGAAGGCACCGTTTTATTGACTTCGAAACGTCGAGAAACCAATTTACCCTCGATCTGAGTTAACGTCACCGACATCCAAACGCTAGTTCCTGGTAATTACTTCTTTAATACACGACCACGGTGGATGATAGTTTGAGACGGGACTCTTTATAAATGGTCCTTCAAAAAGAGCAGATTAACTAACATTTATGTTCGTACAATAAAATCCCAGTGAAATCACAGACGAGATACATGAATAGACCTAACATGCAATGTAATTTTCTGTCCCATGCATCGAGGGCGTCACAAGCCCCCTTACCATTTTAATGTCAATACCCGACGTTACCGATGAAGCATGAATTCTGAGTATTATTAGCACAAATGAATTATTATATATTCCATTCGTATTGCGTGTATCTATATGATTTGACGGGAATAAAAATGTTGCGATATTTTATAAGCCTGAACAATATCTAAGCCTACTTTTTCTTTCGTTCTTGTAGACGAAAATCAATGTCAAGGACAATAACAATCATTTTCGTGGGACACCGAGTCCCATAAGATGTTAGGTCTATTCTTATATCTCGTCTGTGATCAAATGCAATATGTAGTTGTGAAGCACTGTGTCGATAATAGAGAAAGGGAATCAAAACAAAATATATAAATGGAAGAACTAACTTTGAGTGATAGACATAGCTTCGGCTGGATAAAGCGCCATTTCTCCAGAACGCTATTTTATTTAGGCAGGACTGACATTGAAAACGATGGGATTAGAAGAGCTTCAATCGCTTGTTAAAATAGATGGAACTCGGATAACCTTTAGAGCTTTATCTACTTCAGTAAATTCTTGAAATATTATAAATTCTAGAAGTCATCTAGTTCTAGAAATCATCGTCTGATGACGCCACAGTATCGATATTGCAGGTTTCCCGCGCTTGTTGACGTTCTGCGTTTAGTTCCGCCAGCCGACACCAGATGGTTACCATAATTTTTCACATACAATCCCGATTTCGCAGTTTTCCCGCGCTTGTTGATAAAGCTCCGGTATCTATTATTTTATTAGTGTTATTTATTGTTTTTTTGTTATCTTTTGGACAAAATGAAGTTATGAATAATAGTGAAGGTAGTGCTAGGAGTAATGAATAACCTGTAAGTACAATTTAAGTATTTTTTGTGGAAAAGGTCGTAAGGAAATGTACAATTTACAGCTATATTTTTATTAATTTACTAACAGTTGCCTTACATACTACTTATATATACGATTTTACAATATGCATGCTTATAATAGTACTTGTATAAAGTCAATATTAAAGTAGGCTTAAATACTATTGGCATACAAGATTTTACAATATACTTGTAATAGTATTTGTATAGATTTAATAAAAGTAGGGTTAAACATTAGTTAGACTGATAAAGTGGGGTGATTTTGTTCATCGCATATAATTCTCTCATCTGTAACTTGCAAATTTTCCATACGATCTTTGCAGCTTCATAAAATTTTCGTAAGTTTGCCACTGATATTTCCATTTCTGGACCAATCTACTAAGGCACTCACAGTGCTAAACATTCTTGCAAAACTTTCAATTTCATATCGTTCCTCAAAATATAGAACATGCTTTTATGATATAAACTCAAGCCGTTACTCTCGATCTACGATATATTACAATTATTATATATTAACAAATGTAGGTATTCACATTACGAAATACTTTTCATTTCTTCAATCGGCAATAAATTTACTGGTCTATTTACAGTCTAATAATATTAATATTTATTCGCCCAATTAGATTCAATATCTATTGCTTCACGTATCAGTGTATAGTCGTCTATAGCTAAATCGAGTTAAAGAATTTATTTATATTAATTTGATGTATGAATTCTAAATATAGTTGGTTCCGTCCTCTTATATAAATTTTGGATAGAGATCTTTCAAGTCAGGATGGCCGAGCGGTCTAAGGCGCTGCGTTCAGGTCGCAGTCCACTCTGTGGGCGTGGGTTCGAATCCCACTTCTGACAAAATCCTTTTTTTTTGCAATTTAAAATTAATATTAACACATCTCGATATTAGACTAGCAAGTTTTACGAAAAACATTTAGTTCGAGCTTATTTCTGCAATATTCAAGCCAGTCAAATTTCACTATTATTGACACTGCCACCGCTGGGATTCATTGTGAATCTAATTGTAAGAAAACCATAAGATAAATGGAGCTGACCTTTGAGTCTACTCGACGCCTCCAGCTGTAGACTTATCTATAAAATTCTAACGGCTTCGTCGACTCGCTTCATTATTTACGAGTAACTCTGGGCTCGAAAAGATCTCGGAGATATCATGAAAGAGCAGGCGAAATGATAAAGGGTCTGAACGAGTATCAGTGGCGGCGGCGGCAGTAGCGTGCAGGTCGGCTTTCAATAGCAATTATTAATGCCGACGATTCGACTACGGTCAATTACTCTTCGTTATTAATCTCTGCGATCGAAAAAATGCATAGTCGTCCCGAGGACAACACGGGCTTTTCCAAACTAATGATTGTGAACCCTGTTATCGACATTTTCCCACGGGCCGAAAAAATCTGCTGGAAGGGTCGCCGGTGGCCTAAGCCTGGTCTGCCGATTGGATCGAGGGCGAGCTCGAACGCAAACACGTTGAACAGCGTAATTAGCTTCAAACACGCTGGATTACGCGCGGAAGAAATGAGCTTGCGTATATTACGACGTCGTGGCTATCGCTAACGGTAATGATCGGCAGGGCTACGCGCCCAGTAGAGTTCAAGTTCTCGGTGTATCGATAGCCGAGGTATCGAGAGAAATACGAAGGAGGACAAGCGTAGGCTGACCGAAAGAAATAGCTCGAGGACTCGAAAATAAAAAGCTCGTGACTGAATGGTGGTGACATAAGCGGGTTTGCTCATAGCTCGCGGGCCTCGTCGAATCGTTTCCGTAAGCGTCGATGAACTCATTATCAGGTCGAGCGGTTCGTAAACACTTTCGTGACGATGCGGAAACAGCCGCAAGGAATAGTTTTTTGGGTCAACGACAATTCACAGCTACACGTTTGTAAGCGCCACGAACGGTTGATTCGCGTCCGAAATATGTATTCCATGGTACGTGCTCGTTTCCCGTCGCATGGACCAATTTGTATACAAAAGGAACAACGTTAATCGATTAGTAGCAACAGGTAGAGATGTCCGTTTCGTCACGGGAGACGCAGTTCGGACAATGACACGAGTAGATTTACATGTGAATCGTCAGCCGACTGCATAAGCAGGATTTCTGCTTGGTCATGCAATTAATGTTTCTTTAAATGCAACTCTACGAGGGACAAGCTCTCGTCCGAGCACCTTGTCCATCTCGAGATTCATCGACTTATTGTTACTCCGCCATAGCATACACGCAAGCCGCTCGTTTACAGGTTCGCCCGTGATTCCAGTGGCCTTTCTATCTCGGCCCCGTATCCACGTTCATTCGTTATTTACTTCGACAATTATCGTGGCAACTTATTCGTGTCATCGTCGTTAAGACGTGTTACAATAACAAGGAGAGCGAGGCCTACTTTTCGGACGCCAATGAACCACGTACGGCCATTGAGTACGTATAATGAATATTCTACGGGTTCAGTGATGCGTTGAAAACGGTCAACCGGGTTACATACCAGGATACCGGTCGTCTGTTCGAGTGATTTGATAACGCTAGCCATTCGGCGATAGCGGATGTATTCGTCGCGTGCGCGAATCTCCGTCGTGACGAAAACGACGAACAATCTTTCGCGTTTCTGCAAATTAACGAAGGAGTCACGCAGTCCCAGGGAAGAAAATAGGTATCGGTAGGACGTGAAAGCTTAGCTCCGGCTCCGCGGCTTGTACTTACGAGATCCTCACAACCTGTAATTCCTCCCTTCTTCCAGTTATCGCCTTGCCAAGTCCTGTCATTATCCGACGAGTAGCTGAAACACCATAGTTAGCCGTGTTGTTCCTCGGGCAATCGTCGCGTTTTTCGTGGCCGGCATCCCGAGACCTCTTATCCCTAGCCATTGGCTACCATTCCGGCTGCAAACGAGGACGGGAGAATTCTCATTCCCGGGAACCGCGGGGAATCGATGAAATCCTCGTGGTCCATCCGATCATCCTCTATCGCGTGCCGCGTCAGGAAAATAATTCTACATCGAACGAAATTGAGACACTATACTGGATCTCACCATTTCCTTCGAATCTCTTATATTTCCTCGCTTGGGACATCTATACGGGGAATAGCCGTGTACACGTGTACCAGCAGAGTTGGGCAAAATGTAATCTAATTACGAAATCCAAATCACAATTACAATGTAACACACACACTTCGATGTGTGACTTTGATTCACAACACAATTGACGCAGAAAAAGGATGGGGTATCTCGTTTAGATTCCATTTAGGTAATAAATATACTAATTGTTCAATAGTAATTCCCTCGGTCGTAACAATACGAGTAGATTAAACACTTTCGAGACAGGTATTTCCGATTAGTCGTATACGGTAGTTGGCGCCACGAATGCCACGATGCACAGGGTATCTTTACGAGACGGACACGTTTCGAAGCGAAGCTCGGTTCCTCCGAGTGTCGAGGATTCTCGAGGCCGAGGAAAAATTCGCGGGTCAAGCGGCGGGGGCGAGAACCTCCGGCCGATTCGTGCGGTCCAAGCCGTAGCTATCGCGCGTCATCTCGAAAAAATTCTTAACAATCACCCGTGAACGTACACGAGAGGCTTCTCGCGGTGCCGCGCGACTTATCGAGATTCCAGCACGTTTCCAGGCAGCGGGATTATCTTTCAGCGAACCGCCGAAGGAAGCAACCGCCGGGCAATTCAAAGAGAATGATAAATCCATCGATCGCGAACGGACGTGATTTTCCATTGTCCCGGAAAAGGCGAAAATTACTCGTGCGTGTACCCATGAAAATTGTAAACTCACCATAGAGAATAGGCCATAGAAATTCTTCTTCGTGATTTCTCGCGGTCGTTCGCATCGATTAATTACCGCAACAGCTAAACATTGTTTCAATCAGCTTGACGCCGCGTTTCCCGTCTACGCGTAATTACGAGAGAACTGGTTACTTCACGATCGAAACAGCAAAGTCAGCTACACGGTTCTATTAGCTACCGAATGCATTATCTAATCTCTGGCGCAACGGTAAACCTTGAACGTCGCAGAATTGAAATTCATTCAACCGGTAGACGTACATAAACAGCGTCCGAGATTCGCGGAGGTCAGGCTCGAGCGATTCTACCGTGAATGAGGAATTTAATCGAACGCACCACACGCTGTGTTCCGTCGTCCGCTTGCACACTCGCACAAACTTGTATCCGGCGCCGACCACTGAAAGTAGGTCCCCTCAAAACGGAATCTCGATACCGAAAGATCGAGCACGATCCGCCGTGGAACACGCGAGCCGTATCCGTGGCCGTGGACCGCTATAATGGCGCGGTGTTCACGTGTCTATGGATCTTGCTCGTAACGTGCCACCAGATGTTCTATACGACACCGTATACATACAGGGTTGTCCAATTAGAATTAGCACTCGAATATCCCCGTTATTTTCGATGATGTGAAAAAAACTTTATTGACAAAAATTGCTGAGTATAGAGGGGGCTATAATTTGTCAGTAATAATTTTTTTGCAGCTGTAGGAGTTTCGGAGATTTCAGGGTAACCTTGATTTTTGTTTTTAACGAAATCCTATATTTTTTCGAGATTTTCTATAGAAAAAAGTATTAAACTATGTACGTCGACAAATGATTAGTTTAGGAGATAGGCCATAGAAAGACGATTATATCTCCTAAAGTAATCATTTTTCGAGTACAGTTGTTAATACTTTTTTAGAGAGAATGTCGAGCTGTGGATCAGTTAATGCAGAGAAAAGTATATAATTTTATTTACAAAAAAAAAAGGTGGCCTTAAAAAATCTCCAAAATTCCTCCACCAGCGTAAAATGTATTACTACCAGATTATAGCACTCTCTATACTGAACAACTTTTGTTACCAAGGTTTCTTCATACCTCCACAAACAACGGAGATATTCGAGTGTTGATTCTTACTCGAGCACCCTGTATATAATCTCGGCATCGACACCTTTCTTTTGCGTTTCAATTGTTCCACGGTCCATTGGTTCCTATTAAACCTGTATTTTAGAGGATCAGCAGCCAGCTCGAGTATCTTTACTCGTCGATGATTCATCGAATATATTAAAATTGTGTACTCTGCCGCGCTGGCCGTGCCTGGAGGAAGCTCGACGAGTTAAACCGCTACCTTTCGCGGCAGATGCTGTGCGAATCCTGCAGAATCATGCGCTCGCAGCGTATAAACAATCCGCGTTTAGGGGTATCGCGCATCAATCTTGATCGTGGAACGGCGGCGGCTGCCACGGCGGCAACGGTGTCGAGCGTTGTTAACAATAAATCCAGTGTTTATACGGCATCTTCGTGTAACAAGTTTCCATCGGTCTATGCGGGCTCCGGGCGTAGCTTCTATAAAACAGCGCCGACCATATGTTGCCTGTCATCTCGCTTAATAATCGCGCTTCCGCGGCCACGGAATATTGTCGGCTCTTTTTAGTATCTCTCGAGGTAACGACCGAACGACGGAGGCCGTCTAATTAACGATGATCGAGCGAAAATTTGTGAATCAGTATTCGAGCAATCGGTTGTTCGCACACGGCGTTTATTAAGCCATGATCGGAACACGATCGAGATGAGACCGCGAGAATTAGGGGAGAGTTGCCTATTTTGGACCACTTTTTTATTTTTACACGACGCGACACTGGAATTAATTGGGCTACGATAAAACGAACTATCCGAACAGGCACCGCGATCTGAAACAGAAAACAATGCCCACCTTTGCTTTTGTGTGCAAATCGTATCGCGTGAACAGTCCTTGCTGACTCTTATTGCCGCATTGTTTCTTCTAGCCAACGTGTTCACGCGTTTACTAGCTCAAGCTATCGAGGTTCTCGTTCATCGCGATTCGAAGAATTCGCGAACACGTTCGGTACGGTCTAATACGCGAGTTCGCGAGCATCCGACAAATTTCCCGCGACGATGCAAACATAATCCAGACGCTTGCCGTGCGCGGCTCGTAAAACATCACGGGAATCGCTTTATTTTACGATAGGCTCAGCCGCTGAGGGCTCGATAGCGCCGCAATGCCCGCGGATTATTCGTTGCGTTCGCGATGTCGGCGATTAACTAACCGGCCGTGGCTTCGATAAATGCCGCGTCCATACGGCGTTTATCCGGCAACGTTAATTGCGATTCGTTCCGACGTAAATATCGGCACGACATGAGCTAACGGGCTTTTGTTATTCGACGCTGGAGCCGGTTACGTATATCTATGTGTAAATTCACAGAGCGCCGCGCCACGACGAAATCCGCGATTTTTCGATCGGATCTAGCGGCGAAACGGGAATCGTTGCGCGGCTGGTGAACGCCGGAATTATTAACGGGTAATAAAGCGGTATAAAAATAACGGGAATCTAAGAACAGTCGTCCCGATGAAAACTTCACTTCTGTATGCCTGTGTATGTCTTGGAGAACGTTACTAATTCGCGTGGAGCGATTAGGCCAAAAGGCATTCGATCTATACAGATCGATTAAGAGGACTACAATGATCCCTCGATAAATGCGACACGAACAACGGCGTTATTCTCACCAGTGGGAAAAGGTCCCCTTCTGGAACCAATCAGAACAGAGTAAACAGAATCTATGCAGAGGCTCAGCTTCGTGCAAAAAAGAAACAAAACAGTGCTGTATCACGTTAGGCCACTCCCGACAATCCTCCTCGTGAAATTCCTGTTCCAATTCCACAAAGATCTCGTCGGGGAGATGTTCCGCCAGTCCAGCCACGAACCAGCGTTCTCACGCGAGCCGTTTTCAGCCGATAAGCGTTCGTACATACTATATACGTGGCATGGAATTCGTGGGTGGCTAAAGGTGTGGCGTGGCGCGAGCAGAAGCCGGAAAACGCGAAAATCGTGCCGCGAAATCACGTTCGTCCGCTCGAGACCACTGGCCCATAGTCGACCGACTTTCAAACGGGTGGGCTTACCTACAGTTATCTGCACGCAACTTCCACGCGCCGTCTTGCGTTCTTTCGGCCGATCCAAAGATCTCTGAGATTCTTCGACTCTCGTAAAATCGCCGGACGGACAGCTGATGCACGAAAGTTCCACGATTCTGTCGGTCGTCCGTTCGCGCCTGTTTAGCGGCCGGCTTTACCGTGCATGGAATTTCAATTTGTCCCATCTTTTCAGTTTCGGAATCGGTACCGTTACCCGTGCTAATGACCACGACGTCGACGGATTGCTCTCTACCGCCGTTCGTTTACCCCAAGGGTGATCCGGAATCTCCGCACGGAAAGATAACAGTACGATTTCTAAGAAAAATCGCGGGTGGCCAGGAGTGCATAGCGAAGCTGACCACGTTGGAATCGCGTCACGCGACCAGGTAGGTGCAGTTCCGCGAAACCGACATATACCGTCTAGAATTTCGAATTCGGTTCGTGGCTTCGTACACTCGAAAGTGCATTCGACCTATCCGCGCGTCCCGTTACTCGAGGCTACTCTGTCTTTCGATTTCATAGAGAATTGAAGTGATTTTTCGCGGTAGAGTTGTTACGTAGTCGCGTCACGCGTCACGTCCACGTGCACAACTTTTGCGGCCGCCGCGTCGTTCTTTTCCCATGAACAGGTATTCTAGTTGTTCGCCCGTGACACGTAGCAAACGGCCCTGTACTTCGACTCTAACAAGTCCTCGAAGCGTCACACTCGGGACATTCTATGGATGGCTGTTTCGAGACGAGACCGTGCCAACGAGCCACGCGGAATAGCACGAATGCGAAGCTACCATCGTCTTTGTCCCGCCACGGTTACACGGCATACGTGAGAAAACTGAAGTTACTCTTCGTTTACGTGATACGACTGAGACTACAGCAACGAATAAAGTGTCAGGAAAATAAAAGATGAATCGCGTGATTGTTAACGATTTTCGTTTCGGCTTGAAAAATTACGTTTTATCGTCGATAAGATACATCGAGAGCTAACTTGGTAACTTGTATCAGTTTAAGATGCCCTGTAATCAGTCGTCGATAGTTTCTCGCGCAATTTCATGCCGAGGTATCACGTTTTTTAGCCCATTCCGATCACATTATTGTTATTACCGTTTTCGAAGCTCGCCATCGTATCGTCTTGCCAGCATTTTACGACTCCGTGGTTATACGGTTTACTGTAATTCAAGCACCGTCTAATAATACGTTTCACCCCGTCGAAATCCGTAAATATATGTACAGGCGCCACTTGATGCGTCAAAAGGGAGCTGACATTCGAAAAAAAAAAAAGGGGAAAAGAATACGTTGCTCGGATGTGGAATTACGCGATTCCATGACCTTCCTGAAAACCTGTCGGTAGCCGATCATTTACATATTTCTGGTCCCGGAGGATACCGTAGTTTATGGGAACGCGACGAATCCCGACAGTCGAGTCGAACTCGATGATCTTTGCCGGCGCTGACGGTTGGCAACGGTACATTGTCGCATGACGGTGATGGTACCGGACAGATGTTTGAAAAATTTTACTGGTTCTTGTCGTTTATTTATCGACTCGTCCGATGATACTTATAATTATTAGACATCGGAGACGCTTTTCTCGATACGAAAGGTCGTTGGCTTTGGTGTCGAAGGAGGATGAAAAATCG
The DNA here is from genome assembly GCF_001272555.1 of Dufourea novaeangliae. Taxonomy (NCBI): domain Eukaryota; kingdom Metazoa; phylum Arthropoda; class Insecta; order Hymenoptera; family Halictidae; genus Dufourea; species Dufourea novaeangliae. The sequence continues at coordinate 531,573 of NW_015373960.1, read as the reverse complement.
TCGACCGTGAACACCTGTGGTTTCCTTTAATTTGTGAAACGTGTCGTCGCGTCTCGGTCGAGAAACGGGCCTTGCCGATGCATGTTTGGCATGATTGTTGCCGTAACGTCGCGTAAAGGGAAGATGTAATTAATCGGACAGCGATTAAATCGGAATAGGTATCGCGACGTCCTGTCGGGTAAGAATTCAGCGTTCGGCGATCCAAGTACGCTTGAAATCTTAATTAGAAGCATCGCCGGAACGAGCGCAAAAAGAGAGAAGCCAACGCGACCGGGCCTCGTAGAAGATTTTACGACTCCGAGGATATCATTTCCACTTGCTACCGGCCACGATCGGCCACGAAGTACAGTTAACTCCCGACTTGAAATATTGCACGGCCTTTTTGCGGGTGTTCGCGCGAGAAGCTAATGGATTGTACGGTGGCTGCACACCGAGGGCGCGCCATCGACTTCCAGCCGAGCGCATGTTTGACCGTCATTACAACCGAAGCCAGCCCATTATTCGCGTAACGCGTTGCTCCCGTAATCGATGCATCGTGCAATTTCATCGAGACGAAATAGAAAAAAAAAATCACTCAATTTACACCCTTCTGCGTTCCGTTTCCTGTCGCTTTCGACTCGAGGAAAACTCCGGTTCGATTGAGCCGGTTTCGCGATACGATTAAAGGTCTATGCTAGTGTGACCGCTATATAATATTCATGAAGTAAAACCAATGTATTGTTTAAAAGTTACAGTTCGTTTGTGAGAGCGTCTTAAGGAAATTTTCTTTCCACGGAGGCCATAGTATATAGACTCTTGTGGTTGTGTGAAATAGAAAAAAAAACAAACATTTTCTTAAAAAAGAAAAATCCGATGTTCTGAAATCCTAGCATAGCCCCTTAATTCGCGGATAATGAAATTCGCGTTCACATACCAGCCACGGCGGGGTTTGCGGTAAACGTAGCTCGGATAAGAGGATAAGAGCGAAACAGTTGAATAAAGAATGGTATTCCGTTATTTAAGACGTCCTGGAGCGACCTTGCGGGTCGCGCAGTTTACGCGAGCTCTTGTGGATCTAGTTTCCGTGAAAAATCCCGCGGTCGTTTTAATTTCAGCCGCAGGTTCTCGCGGAAAAACCGGACCACTTGTAAAACGGTTGTAAATTAAGTTGCGCTACGGGTATTCGAAACTAATTCGAGATCGTTCGAGCGGAGGCTGCGTAGATACGTGCAGGGAAAAGAGATATAGGTATCTATGTACCTTCATGAGCAAACTCCACTTCCGCTAGGGGAAAAAGAGGCGTAGGGGTAAGGGTCTCCTACCAGTTTGCAAATTTCTTTCAAGTACTGAAATAAATATTCAAGCCAATGTTAATTTAGCATATATTTCAGTGACTCCCGAGATCAAGTAATAGGAGACCCTACGACACTTTTTCCCCTAATAGAAACAGAATTTGCTCGTTAGTTCGTTAGTGTACACTGACGTGCAAACTCGGCTTCCGCTAGGGAAAAAAGTGGCGTAGGCAAAAAGCCTCCTACCACTTGGCATTGGGAATTACTGACATTTATGCCAAATAAACATTCGATTTAAGATTTATTTCAGTACTTGAAATAAATTTGTCAGGTCGTTGGCCTACTCGTAAATTTCGATGGTAAACACTTCTTGCGGAGGATCATCCCGATGAGTAAATAACGTTCCGGTCTGTAAGTACATTGTACAATTCGCTCGAGCGCGAAACGGTGCTACGAAAAGACCGACGTCGGTACCCCCGACTTCGGACATTCGGGTTTCGTAAGTCGAGCGCATCGCAGACTCGCATAGAATCACGTTTATGAACACAGCCAGTGAAAGACTCGTGAATCAGGATCGTAAAACGCCGTAGGCCCGGCTTTATTGTCGATACGAAAGAGTTGAATGCACAGGAATGCACTAGCCAAACGGTTGCTCGGATACTGTGATACGAACGGCAACATTGGTTGCGTCGAAACAGCATAAGGTGCATCTTCTTCCGTGGAACTGTAAATCGTAGATAAAACGCACGAGTGTGGTAATCCGTGATATCTACATTCTTGGATAAAGATGAGTAACTGTACAATTATTGGATCGGAGCTCTAATTGTCCATGTAGCATCCTTGTTCGCTTTTATCCAATCTACGCTGCCAACGGCCTTCTAACTAGGACTGAATCGATACCACCAAGGTATCCTATACTTGTAGTATTTTAATATTGAAAATATTTAATGTTGATGGGTCGACACTCACTCCATTCGTAACGGGTACTTTTCTTCGATAGATACTTGGTATCGCAACCGTACATATCGATACCAAAATTACTCGGTATCGAAACAAAAGTACCGAATAATGTACTTTTATTTACTTGCATCGATTCATCCCTAATTCTACCAACGATCACATTCGATCGTTCCAGCTCGGCTCCGAAACAAGATCCCCGTCCCTTCCATTCTGCAAAACGAAACTCACGGTTACGATATCCTTTTTTTTTTTTTAATATCGTCGAGCGCACGGACGTCCCATCAATTAAACGACACAATGCCTGACCTTGACAAGGTTATCGCGATATTTCGAATACGGACCGCCCACTGTAATTGCAGCTCGATGTCGGATCTCCGTCCGCGCGCAATGAATCGAGAGAATCTCGATGAAAGAGTCGGTACGATCGAACCTTTTAGACCACCCGGATGGACAAAAGAACGAAAGCCCACGTCCACTCGAGTACACCCACGCCGCCACGCGTCTTCGCGCGTGTCGCTGCGATTACGGCGTCGTTCCGTGGATTGCCTACGATCGCGTAAGCATGTGTCGGCTCGATTAGCCAGCGGTTTACGATCGCACGACCAGCCGTTCAGACCGATAACGCGTTTCGAGACGATTCCCTGCGTGGGATAACGCACGTAATTACGCGCGTATCACGCGGGAACCTACCTCGGGAAATCGTGCCTGTGCAATGTACACACAATATACAATGCAATATAGCTTAGTATACTATAATACGAAGTGTTTAAGAAATTCGAGCTTAACAGAAATTCCGTTGGAAGTATCTCTAGGATTTTAATAATTCTAAAATACAAAATCTGCAATCCGTTGTTTTGACGGGTTCGGTAGTTTTAGTATTTTGCGTTGACTCTTAGAAGGTATTTTCTATTTAAAATTCAGCATTCATAATAACGTGTACGTCGAGATGTTTCTACGTCGAACGAGACTTTACCTTTAGAAGTTAATTGGCAGTTAGCATTCTTCCCTTCGTTTCGCACCTTGTCACGCTCTGTACGTGTTACCAATGGATACAAAGGTGACCCCTCGTGATTCCGGGGGTCGTTAATGCACTCACTCGAAGCACGTGAGTGCTCGCGACGCACACACGCGACCAACGTGGGACCGTACTTGGAATCTGCAGCATAGACTAACTAATTGCTGGAGTAACGATCGCGATGCAAATTCGTCTTTGGTCTGGAAGCATTCCATTGGAGGGCGGAAATCGTGGGTAAGGTATTCTTCAAGGCCGTTGCTTCGAGACTTACGTAGGAGTGGCAGCGTTTGTTCGCGGCTGGAACAATAGCTGGTCCCTTCGACCGCCAACAGTCCAGCGATCGTCCTGAACGCATAGAACCGGATGCTATCTATTCCCGTGAAATCGTTACGACTATGAAATTGAGGCTCTATACCGCGTTGCGAGTGGTAGCGTTATTTGGAAAACTCTTGGCCGCATTGGATCGCATCGTAAACCGAGCGCAGCTACAATTTGTGTACTTTGAACGGCCGTTAGAACTGCGAATGGTATCGTTATCCTTGATATTAAAGGTGGTCGGATCGTTCGGCGTTACCGAATCGTTCGGCGCAAGAAAAACCCCGCGAGTATCGTGGTTCGTGCAACGCACTCTCTGCTCGCTTCTCTCGGTCTCGTGGTGCTTTCTTATGCTGGCGTTCAGGTCGCTCAAAGGCTGGCCGCGAAACTCGGCCTTCTCGCCGTACAAGGTCTCTTTCTCTCTCTTTCTCTTCGGAGCTGGAACTATAACTATGACTGCCACGATGTGGACGCAGCGTCTGCGCGCCTTTAAGGGGAGCCAGTCGCCGGATCGATTTTTCCGTTTCCTGCCTAGACACCCTCTCGATCGTGGCGCGGCGCAACGCTTTTAGAAAAGAGAATCGAGAGACACGCGAGAGTACGGACAAAAAGCCCATAAATCACTCTAGCAGCCGCGACGGACAAAAGCTCTTACAAATCGTTTCATTTTTTATTCTCTCGGACTCGCCGCGGCGCGATGCATCGCCGGCTTAAGACAGTTGGCAGAATAATCGCCGAGCGAAGCGAGAGATTTCTTCCGAATCGAGCGGAGGATCGGTCGGCGGAGTTGCTACCGGACAGGCTGAAGCGCCGCCTTTGAGGGCATTCCTCCTGGTTTTTGAACGAATTTGAAAAACATTCATCGTATCGAGTAATTTATCGGATAGATGCACAATAGGGGCTGTTCGCCGGACGAGTTGACTAGTGCGAGAGACGTACGGGAGTGATTTCGTGAGAATGGCCGTGGAACAGTCGTTAGACGGATCTGACGTACGTTAGAGATGAACGGAAACAAGAAGAGAACCATGAATCGAAGAATTGAATGATAATCGACGACACAGTGGCGTCCGACATCTGTTGCCGATGAAAGCTTTCATTGCTGACCGAGCCGAGAACGCAGCGTCGAGACGGTACAGTTACTTCTGTCAAGTTCCACGCATCCTTTAAGGTCACCTACTCCTAACAGGAATCGATATTCGTTCCCGAACGATGGGATTTCAGTCGGAATCCAACCGCGAAATCCCAAGATTCGTCGAATACCGTACGCCCCTATTCAAGATTTTTCACGGTCTCGCTCCTCTGACTCCTTGCGTTCAATCAGTTATGCCAGTCGGCTTCGCTAATTTCATCGGAGAATCGAATTCGACGGGGATCGAGATTCCTTATGATTTCAGCGAATAATACACGACCTCGTCTCGTCATTTCTGTCTGGGAACTTGGACATCGATTTCCGGTTGTCGGAGGACCGAGGCGATTAACCAATGCCATTTTTTGTCCAGTGGATCGATCGGTCAAGGGAATTAATTAAAGGGAAAAGAAAGGGACCTGTCTCGGCGGAACCGGTCCAAATGCACGGTCGTCGCGAGTATTATCGATTTGTCGTCGGAGGAACGTCACCCACGCGTATCCTCGACCGTTTTTTATTTGTTCTCCAACGCGATGCACCTCGGGCTCGCTACGACGCGTCGCCTTTCGTGCAGAAGGTGTCGTTATCCAACGGTATCGAACGATCGATATTCCGCGATAAATTGTTGTCCTCAAGCACGATTCGCCCCACCATCGACGAATTATACATATAAATTTCTCTTAATTGACACTCCGCTTAGCCGCGCTATTAAAGCCGCCTTCGTTCTAGCCATCTGCAGAGTGTATTTCATCGTCGACAATGATCGTTAAATGGGAGATTTCCTTCCTTAATCGAAGCTACGACGACCCTTTATTGAAATCGCGCCATCTGGTTTCGAGCGAAGCCTCTTAGAACCTGTTTCGATTACGCGTCGATCGTTATATCACGTCATCGACACGAGATGATCGCAGGGATTTATCGAATTTCCATTTATCCCGGATCCCGCGGTAGTGGATGTAATCCTGTGTATCTTCTATTGAAATAATAGTCGTAAAATATTCGAAACTCGTTAAACATGTCCGGGTGTAATCGAAGTCGAAAAAGCAGCGAGCATTCCGAGTGCATAAGAGAGACGCCTCGAAATACGTTTGCCGCTCGCGTCGTGCCCACGTTTATAGCGTCGTAGATATTCAGGAGCGAACGAAAGAAGGGAACACGCAACAGGCATACGACGATCCTTGGTTCCTCGAGACCGTCGAACCCCTAGACGCGCCTTAATTCCTCGAACGTGCTCTGTTTCTGCGTCTTCCGTTCGACTCGTTAACAGCGAACGCCAACTATAAAGCGCCGGTAAGCCGCAATTACTTGAACGCCGCACGATAGCGGTGCCGCACGCCTATTTGAATACGGTTAAAATTAATTGCACCGCGGCGTTTCTCTTCTTTTGTTCATCATTCGTACCGTTTAATTGCGGGCATTTCGGTGATTCCGTTAATTGGGGTAATCGAAGTTGTTGAGCCGCGTTTACACAGAACGTCGTGGATTCCGTGTTCCGTCGAATGAAATTTCATTCGTTCGGGGAAGAATCGTGTACAACGAACCACCGGAACTGCGATGGGAATAGCATTAGCATCGAATGGTCGGTGCTTAATAAAGGAGAAATTACGAGGATACTGTATATGGAGTTATTCTTTGGTATTCGTTTTTTCTCCAGGGAACAGTGTTGGATTCCGGGTTGTGGAATTGAGTGCAACACTTAATAAAAGAATTGCGCCCTGTGTCTTTTCGGAAAGCTTATATATAATAGTATTACTTGTTGCGGTGGGGAGAAAGTTGCAATGGCCCTTAGCTACAGATCGAGTCAGAAGCCTCCTCTAGGATTTTGGACTTTGAAGAGAGCAGAAGTGACTATGAGTAAGATGTTTTGGACATAACAGTTCGGTTGTGATTACCAGATAGGGCCATTGGTGAGTCAGGAAGCTGATCATCGAACAACAGTTGGGTTTATCAATCGGAATATTGTTCCCCCGTTAACACAGAATTCGAAAGAAACTGCACGTCCCGAATCGGGCAGGAACTTAGCGCGGGTGCCCCCATCAAAAATTCATCGATCAACGTCGTTGCTCGTGACCGATCCGGCCGAGGAATCGTGTGATTAACCATCGGCGCAGAAGCGTTTAACCGTAACCGAGGCAGTCGCGATTAACGACGATCGTTAATCAGCGAGTCAGCGGTCTTTTTCTCCCGTGCCAGAGACACGCGAAACGATGTTCCTCCCCGGGTGCGTATGTGGGTGCCGTGGGTGTATTCGCAGAATACGCGGCACGGGGATGGCCTGGCAAGGCGAACCGACGAGCTGAGGCGATTTGCGGCGAGGTGGGACGGGCAGGGGGAGAACGGGGTGAGGGGAGGAGGGATCATAAATCCGTATAATTGACAGGTCCCGCAGAAAATGTTCATGGTCCATAGATGCTCGAGCAGATAGCTCCGCTAATAACGCCGCGCAGGATATACGAACATACATATATAATGGGCTTTGGAAAAATCGTACGTCGACTTATAGTATAAATACAAAATCGTAGGACGCCGGCTTTGGGTTTCGCTAACAAAGTCGCACGCCTTCGGGACCGACACTGTACGCGCGATGTCGCGATATCGCGGTGTCGTGGGCACACGCGAGTCCTGAATCTTGCTTTTCACGGGAACGTTCGAACTACTGTCTCCTATCCGCCAGATCTTGCGTCCATGAATTACCGAAAAATCATGAGACTGGGTGCTCGACGATCTCGGAGATCGCATGTTAAGCGTGCACGAACGTAGAAAAAGGAAGTCAGCCCCCTGTGTAGGGGTTCCCTCGATGCGTTACATTCTGGCCTCAAGTAGCTCGTAAACAAATAGATTTGACGGGAGGTGGTGGGACGACAGTGGCTGAAAATTATCGTCAAACGTTGCAGTGTACCCGGTGAACACCTACACGCTTTGGACACAACGCACAGAGCGGCGGTAATTTAATTTCAGATCAAAGATCTAGTCGAGCTTCGAAGGAAGCCAAGTGCTCGGCGTGCTCGGCGCTGCCTCGTAGCCCGAAAGAACCCACTGTAAAATTATGTACCTGTCCATTAACTGGACACTTAACTCGGCCCTCTATGCACACGCATAATTTTCCCCGTAGCTCGCGTCTACTCTCTCCTCGTTCCCCACCGTTCGCGCCCCTTGCGGTTACCCAACTAAGAGCCTAATAATTTAATTCAGGATCGGGTATAAACCCGTCCGAGGGAATAGGATGCGGCCGGTGGGTCTTTTCAGCGAACCATCCTCGCCGACCCCGGCTGCTACAGGACGTTCCGCGGCAGACCTGGGCAAATTTTATTTGTAATGAAAATATGAAATAACGATTTGAAATAATTTCGTTCGGAACTTTATTTCCGATACTGTCATTTTACAATCAAAATGTTATTTCGTTTTTTTTTGTATTTCAAATTTGGCAAAAGATATGATACTGAAAATAATATGCAATGAAAAGATTTTATTGTAAGAAATCTTCGCGGCAATTTGCTTTAAGAAGAACAGACATGGAAATAATTATAAAATAATATAACATGTTACTTGTTGAAAGCTGAAAGTTTCAACTGAATCCATAATTATTACAAAATTTCCGTAAGCCACCTTAATCGAGCAAAATGAAACGCGCCCTTGTCCCGGCCGTCACACGATACCCTCGGAAACAGCTCCGATTCCCTCCCTTTCCGCCACGTATACGCGATCCTGCGTACCTACGCGAAACCGGTGACTCTGCACCCACGGAAATGTATGCACGCTCGGCCTGGCTGCTCACTATTCACCTTGACTAATCGCCGACAAGGATCAAGGAACGAAGCACCCCGAGACGAAGGACGCAACTCCAGCCGGATGCTGCTGGACCATTCCGTTCGCCAAATCTCGCTCGTGCCTGGTACCAACGAAAATGTAATTATGCACGCTCGCCTCTTAACACCACCTTCTCTACCGATCATCCCTTCTCTCTCTCTCCCTCCGTCATCGACATGTACGGAGAAAGCTGGCCACCAAAGACGTCACAATTACACGACCAAGTTACGCGACGTGACGCGAACGCGTTATGTGCACTCGCGAAGCGGAGAACGGAGGCAAAAGTGATAACGTCACGCATAACGTTGCGCGAAGCCGTTCAGGAGGATGTCGACGATTACCCACAGTAACCAGGGTTGGTAATTGAATTGCATCTCGGCCGCTGACCGCACTATCCTTTCGGTTCGTACAGTTAAGACATCTTTCTTATTACATATCCCGTTGAGGCGGAGTCGTATAGGATTACAGTGGACGATTTAAAAAAAATACACCCGTACATCGAGCAGCGGATCCCGTTCGAGGCTGAAGCAATTTCGGACTGGGGATACTCTCGAGCGAAACGTTTCCGTTGAATGCATACGACGGACTGTGGTACACCTTCGTTCACCGTCTCCGTTTGTCTCTCGAACTCGAAACCCGTCGAAAATCGATGTTACCGCATCGGCGCGCGTGATCGTCGTAAAATTCGCCGGAGCAGGTTTCGTGGGGATCGACGGGTTGAGGAAATCAATTGTCAATATCCAATCTCGAAACGGCGGTGTTCTCCCATCGCGGCGGCGGAAAGGCTTTATTAGCGATCAAAGAAGGTACCGGTTGTCTCGATTCATTGTCGACGAGATCGGCCCATTAAGATCATCTATATACGCGTCCGCTATTAAGCCCTTTTACGACTTACGAGTCGGGTAAGGTAATTTGTTGAAATCGCGCGAGTATGGCCGCACCGCGCACGTCCCCCTTGTATGTAATTCTTTGGGAATCGTCCGAGCAATTTGAACGCCTCTCCTTACCCTGAGATTATCGGCTCCTCGCCGCGATGGCTCAACCAGCGCCGCTGCTTGGCGCGAAAAAAATCCTCCTGACTTTTACGAACGGCCGTTCGGTTTGGGTCGTCCAGACGGAAGATCGTAATTTCTTCGCCAACGCGGGAAGGGCGTGCCTGCCGCAGATAATTATGGAACATTTTGACTGGATATCGTCGAGATCTTTTTAGGAGGTAGCCGGGCATTACGGTCACGGTTATTGCTTCCTTCGAGTACACGATAGATGTGACTTAGTATGCAACGTGTACGTACATATAAGTAGGGGAGAACGGGGCAGGTTGTAATACGGGGTAAGTTGTAATATAATACAAATTTTCTAGTTTCTCGTTTGCTGAAATATTCCTTGTATCTGTCAGTGAATAAGCAATGATTGTTTAATCCATGTATATGAAATGCTTAATAATGATATGCATTTTCAATTATATTTTTTGGAAATGTTTATTCGTATTCATATTTGTGTTTAACTAAATAAAACAGACGGGTTACAATTTACCCCGAGCTGGGGCACATTGTAACAAAAGTTCAGATTTGTTTGAGATGAACATAGATGCCTAAGTATCAGAGATTTTGTCACATATTTACACTGAATGAGTTGACCAAAGATGCGAGCAGTAAGTCAGGCAAATTATTTCCTGATTGAGGAAAACACTTTTGAGAGAACATTGTGAAAATTTTTGTGTCGCAATCTGTCCCGGTCTCCCCTACTTAACGTGTCCAAGGTATGATTGCTACGTGAGAATGAACGACGATGAAAACCGCTTAAGAATGAAAATTAACGGGTTTAACGAACAAAAGAGTGAGAATGGTAGAATGCGAAGCTCGTTTATATTCTTCCAGGAAAATTAATCCCCATGTCTGCGTGTCTCGAGCGGCCGCATCTGCGCGAGCACGGTTGTCGCTTTCTTAGATGCGTCCCGGGGAACAGCTTGTCCGGCGGAGAGCGTGTGATTGGAAAATCGCCAGTGTCTGTACGCGCGCAAAGAGCCTGTCCGCGTAGGACGCCCGTGATGCGCCACGATAAAAATGTTCGCAGCGGAGTCCATCATCGTCGCACGCTCGTCTGCGCGCGTGGTTCTTCTTATCGTTTCAATTTTGTTGCCACCGATTTCGCGTAACCAGCCACGAGAATAAACGTCGAGCAGTCGCCTTCGACGGGTAACGAGGTCTGCATTACCATTTGCAATTGTTAATGAGGCTCGCGGGGATAGCAGGGTATTAAGCGGTCGCAATTTGTCCGACTCGGCTGGTCGAGCGTTTTCAACCCCGTTTCTCCATTACGCGGGGCGGCGATCGAGTTACTCCAATTAACGCCTCGTGTCGTTAGTCTTTCGCGTTCGACACGGTGATGGAGAGAATGAAGTAAGGATAGAAAATATGCTCGTGCGCAGACTTCAAGATTAGCCAGTAACGTGCCCTTCCGAAGAACGTCCATATTGCGTTGCCAACCAATAGGATGGAGTCGTTAAGAACCGTTAAGTTAAAAAAATATTTTTTCTAAGCGGCTATATTTTAACACTAGAACTACCTAAGATAAAGCATATTTGCTTTGATCGCTGGATAAACGTGGAAAACTTTTGAAAATTTAGAAATTTAGAAATTTAGAAATTTAGAAATTGACTAATTTCTTCACTCTTATGTCGTAATAAAGGTGCACGTATGGCGCATCTGAACTCGTACGTGAAAAAATTGGCGCATGGTATGTAAAAGCTTGGCCACCACTGCCTTATATCCTTACAACCACGATGTAGAGGACCGCCATGATCGGTAGCTAGCTACCGTTCGCGGATCATGCGTCAGCGCCAATCGCGCAAATCGTTCCGATCGATCGCCACTGGACATACCGAAACCGTTATCACGGCTACCGTAAGAGATCGATCGAGGTCGGGGAAAATCGGACATCCGATATCGATATCGGGATTCCGATCACCGCTCCGCGCCGGCACGCTCGATCGAGCTCGTTCCGATTTGACGGCCGCGTGTTGTTCGAGCATATTCCGGTGACCTTGAAGCCCACATACACGTCCTAGGGATATTGATTCGTTCGCCGAGTGAATTTTCCATGGAATACTCAGACACGGACAGAGGAATGCAGACGATTAACGAGGGACGCGTGGCGTCGAGGAGCTCGTCAACCGTCAGAAGCATTGTAAATCATTCGGTTTCTAAAGGTAGCGTATCGGGGCTCGATTGAAATGACCACGGAAAGCATTAACCGGTCGTCCAACCGGCAGAGAAATCGGCAATTATTAATCAAACCGCCGAGATTGGCCGGGAAACATTAGCCTGGAATCGTGGGGTAAATCTGGAAAGAAAAAGACGACCGAGTTACGTTGCCGGAGATAACTGCTCGATGATGTCCATCGCAGTTATTCTGTATTACATATGTTGGCCGAGGATATAAAGTGTATATCTTCGTATAGAACGGACTGCAATAAATTACGGTAATTATCGGGTACGACGTGGATCTCCAAGATCGAACCGCGTTAACGAAGTATACAAAAGATCTGCTGGGAACTTCTTACCCGCTGTCGTTCCGCTGAACCGTAAGCATCGTGAAGTCGTACGATTAATCACACACGTATGTATGTATATTATAGGTAAGTACTCGTCGTGTGGATATACATACGCGGAACTTGAAGCGATTACGAGCGAAAATTTCATTTGCGTCTTTTATCCGATGAAACGCCGAACGGTTCTGCTTCGAGTCGATTGCTACAGTCGCGTTGTTAAATTGTTTCCTTTTTACGGGGGAATCTTCCCCTCCACGGGGACTTAAAAGGAATTCAGATCTCGGTACGCCGCGGGGAACGAGTTACGTGTTTCGGGCTGTATAATTCACGACGTACGTAATATTGAAACACGAACAGCAGCAGCATACCAGTCGTGGTGCCCGGTCAGAGATAACTCGAAATTAATCGGACGTGACCGAGGCCACCACCGTGCGAGAGGGTAGAATCGAAAACGTGTCCCCGTCGGAAGCTCGATCGCTCGACTGTCGACGTAGCTTTTATCCGGTCGGCAAAAAAAAAAATACGGCCGGGGAACGTGTTCCTCGTGCACGGCAATATCTCAGCCTGGTAGGTGGTACCAATTGCAACCGAGTAGACCTAATCGTAGCCTGGTCGCAGTCGACAAAACGATCACCAAAGGCCTATCTACAGTGGAGCCATCGAGACCGTGCGCTCTCTCGGACGTTGGTACGTGGAACGGCGTTGATAGTGGTACAGTTACCTCCGCGCCATCGAGGCACATCCTCGCGGATTCTGGTCTGGTCGACGACGCAAACGGATCTCTGCTTTATTATGGTCTATTAACGAAACGAGAATAAATCGAGTGATTTACCACGGGGGCTTCGTCTGGTGGCTCGACAACGAACGCAACCTAGTCGTTCTTAATAGCACGTTGCGAACAAACGTCACGAATATCTATATGGTCGATGGCGAAGAAGAATTCGCCTTTTCTTGTACCTACCCGTCTCTTTTGCCAGCTGTTATACCTACGTGCGCGCACCGAGATTGCAGCTGAAGGAATAAAAGGGTACCGGCGCTTGGGCATCCTGCATCAGGCTGCAATCTGCGAAACGACATTTCAATTACAACGGACACGGCGAATCGAGCGCGAGAAGCTCGAGGGAAGATCGACGCGAGCTTTTCGAGGGGAACAACGTGCTCGACTGCTGACGCCGAAAGATTTCTCGTGGCGGCCTGCTTAGACCGAACGGAACGGAACGTTCGACGCCATTCGATTTGCCGTTGAGAAAATTTATGGCTGGCCAAGCTTTCTTGTCGCTGCACGGCTGAGTCGCGCGAAGAATAAAATCCCCCGATCGATTGCCGGAATACGACGTTCCAAGCGAGACCGGTGACAAGAGAATTTATCGTGTTCGGGAACGCGACGTTGGGTTTGGTATTCGAACGTGTAGTCCTGATTCAGGCCCGAACAGTCCAAATATAGAACGAATTGATGTTTAAAAGAACCACCGACGAACGTAAAACGGCAGGACTGACGTTAATTTCCACGTCGTAAGACCGTGGAGTAAATATACGATGTGCTATAAAAACCGAATCGAACGCATGTAAGTCTGTCTCGTGTAAACCGAAAAACGAGATTACAGCCTGGACTCGTAAATCAGGGACGCTTTATAAATTAAAAATTGTTCACGGTTAATACGAATCGTCCCATGGTCGAGGCGTCTCATTCGATACAGATAGCTAACGTACCGTGAACGTAGCGACTACCGTTTCACACGTTCCTCGGGGAGACAGACTCGACGGAATCTGACTATTTCCATAGTTCTACCTCGAATCGATCTTCTTGCTCGCAACCTTGGTTGTCCGCAGTACGCTCCATGCATCCTTTCTACATCGAACAGGGTTGAACTTTGCGAGGTTGGGTATACTAAAGGTAATAACCCTTTAGTATACAATCCAGTTGTAATCAGTCAATTGTAGGTAACAATGTGTTGTATAACGATACACAGAATGGCACACTAATACAATAATTATCAAATGAGGTATAACGAGATATAACAATTATAAGGATAGAATTCAGATAGATATAAGAATACATTGGTACTTAATCTAATAATGATAATAACTATGCTATTCACTATGCTACAAGATTCGAGTGTAATGCACCACCGAGTCGCCGTGAAATTGTACAATTATCCACGCGATTCTGTACGGTGTGGCAGTAGGTACCCATGACGTGTCGTTAAGTAGCTAATTATTCTTCAACCGCTTCGTCTTTTCTTGCTTCTCACCGAAAGTTTCGCAGTCGCCTGCGCACAATTTGTCTTCTATTCGTCGCATTAAAACCGTCTCGAAGCTACGGTTCACCTAATCCGCAGATCTACATCCATCGAGGAGAACCGATAGCCACTCGGCTGTGTCCACGACTGGTTTCGCGAGAATCCCTCGCGTATCTTGATCCACCAGACACGCTGGACGTCGAGAGAGCGAGATGTTTGGCGACACCAACGGTACATCCAACCACGTCGTGTCGTGACGCGCGCTGCCGGTGACGACCGATCGATCGATCGAACCACCTTGAGTCGATCGGGCTCGAATAGAACAACCGGGAGCTTTCGAATTCTTTGAATTGACTGTATATATCGCATAGCCTAGGGTCGTGAGGGTGATTAATTAGAACGTCAACGACCGGAGTACAGATTCCTCTCGATTATCGTCTGGCTTGTTCTACACGATTATTGTCCAGGAGTTGTCACCAACTATTTAGTTGCCCCTCCGTTTTGTCTAAAGCATTTCTTCCTCTATGATTATTGTCTTGGCGTGTACGAAGGCGGATGCTGACGTTGTAACGTTCCATCGGTTTCACCTCGCACCGGGTATTAAGGAAAACGTTTCGTAGCTCGTGCAATTGCAACCCGTTTTTTGCGCGAACGCGTGCGTAGGTACCTGTACCCACTACGTTTCGAAGAAGGACCATTAAGTAGTTACCGATGCTTTCAATCTCCTCGCGTCTTTCCCGGGCACCGTTGGCATGTTCGATTTTACGAATTCTTCGTGGATGATACGTGCTCACGGAATGAATGCGCTCGCACGAGAAGGGAGCATCTACGAAATGCGAAGCGATCGTTAGCGGTGATTTGCTGGTACGTCTTAAACCGGTCAAGTTTACGGTTAGGAACGAGGAAGGATATTTCGAATATTTCGCGTACACCACTCGGAAATCCGTAACGGTATCGTTCGTTGGTTCAGCTGATTTCTGGGTCAGGAGTTTTCGGCGGTCCAACCATAGATTCGTCCGGTCGACACGTACGGCGCTAAATTATCGTTTTCATAGCGATTCCGGCACATTCACCACGCTAAACACACACGCTCTTGCTCGGAATGTACGCGTCCCGTCATCTAGGCGGGAAATGGGCAAAAGGAAGACGCTCGAAAGAATATCCGTGGAATGATAGCTTGCGAGCCGTGGAAACCGCGCGACGCAAAAGGAAGAAGTCTCAATCTCCCAGATCTTATTAGCGATCTCGGTACCGTTGCTGCTCGTCCCGGGAAATCGGTTGAAAATCCTGCACGCAGGTGGGAGGATCGTCGAGCAACGCTTAAGGTCGTTTACATCGTGGCCGCTGGGTTTCTCGTCGAGTACTCGTCGAGTACTCACCGACCGAGGGAGGGGCAGTTGCCTGACCAGACGGGATCGGTTCTCCATTAGATGGAAACGTCCTACCTCGGGTCTGATAATCCCGCTGGTTGCTGTTGCGGAGGCCTGCGATTTGCAGGCCAGTTATTTGGATCGTTAGCGCCTAGATGGCTGGAAACGAGCACCAGTTTCTGCTACCGGTGGTGAATCCGTGCGGTTCTTCGCAACCCGATGTCTTCCTCGTGTAATCCCTTCCGTGATATTCGAGCCTCGGCGGGACAAGTTTGCGGGCGGTTTCACGCTCGTCTCGAGTCTTACGAGAATTCATCGAGCGAGACGGGAAAGTCAAGGTCGTTTACACCGGTGCAAGAAAAAAAGAGAAAAAGAAAAATAGATGATGCAGCTGCGTGACCGCGGGATCGGTTCTCTCCGTTTAAGGTGGTTCGTGCCAAATTTAAAAGACTAGAGAATTAAATAAAATTCGACTTACGATTAACCAAAATATATTTTTTATTCATAAAAAAGAATGTTATTGAATTTCATAGATATAACTTTTATACATTATTAAATGTAAATGCTGCATTAACTAGAGAGTCAGGGTCGAACCACCTTAAATAGAACTATTCAGGCGCCCTGGTCGTTGGTAATCCAGCGTTACGTTAAAACCGCGGAGGACGTGAGACTCGAGGAGTCCATTTATTCAGATCGTTGCGATTACGAGAGACAATCGAGCGACTTGCCGGCAAAAAGACAATGTTGGAACGCGCGGAAGTTTTCCGTGTGAAAGCTGTAAAATTTCTTCTCGTCTCCCCCCATCGGACGGGTGGAGGTTCTTTCACGAGCTATCGTTGGGTGACTGGAAAAGTATGGTTCGAAACCTGTTTGCGGATTATAGAAAAAAAAAAAAGAGGAAAAAACCTTGATTTACATACATGACGTTGTACACGTATGCACGATATTCGAAGCATTTTTCTAGCCGGGTAGACCGGAAGAGTCTTTGGAGTCTTCAGTGTCGAGACTACGGGATGAAGGTTGCAGACGGTAGTCACGGTAGTCAATACTTTTCCCCTGGAACGACGAAGGTGTAACAATGGAAGAAGAGAACGTTCTCATAGCTCGGTGCCACGGTCAGAGCAATTAGCATCTAATAACTCGAACTTCATTAGCGGCGTTCTTTTGCGCCACGCGATCGCGGTTCTCGAACCTGGTTGTCGGCCAACTGTGACGAAACGAATATTCCCTTTGTGTCCGGGGCTATTTAAAGTCGATACCCATCGATCATCCACGACAAAATTCGGCTCGAAACGCTCAAGAAACACGGAAGTTCCCGCGTCAGAGCGAATCCTCCGGGTAACGCGAGCGCAAGTCTCCACACGAGGACGAACAATGTACCGTAATCGCGTTTTGTCGGGAGGACGCGTGTAGCTCTGATCCGCGCATTGTCCGCGAGCGTGCAACTCGCCTTTCGAACGGTTCCACCGGGCCTTGTTCCCTCAATTAATAAAAGTACTGCAAAAAACGGGACCGTCGGCGTAATTAAACCGACATACGGAAGACGGCATTCAGCCCCGGCTCTCTTGCTCTCTTTCTCTCTCTCTCTCTCTCTCTCTCGCACGTGCAGGGGCCAGACGAGAATGAGGGAACGGTGGACACCGGTCACGCTTCATGCCAATTTAACTCGTCCTCGGCCAGAAGACGAGATTCAATCCTAGGGTGAGAAATGAGATAAAATGATCGAGTATGAGTTCAGGACAGATGGCCTCCTTTCTCTGCGAAATCATTACGTCGTTGCTCCTCGACGATTCATGGTACGATCTCTCGATCACCTATGATGACCTTGAATCCTTGAAAAACTAAGATGATCGAATAAAAGTATCGTGTACGAGGATGCGACAAAAAAGGCTCCAGACGAGGAAAAATAAAGCGGGGGAGGAAGAAAAAAAAAATGTGTGTGTTCGCCATGGAGGCAACGAGCGGCGGTGAAGGAGCGCGCGAGTGAACCGGATGGCGAAACGACTTTTTGAGCGAGTAAATACTCGCGTGACACTGGAGCACGACCGTGTACCGTTTTTCTTCCGCGTCCCTCTCTTCGTCTCGCTTCCCATTCGTGTAATAACACGAAATAAAAGTTCGCGACGCTCCACGCGTCGTCGGGAGCTTCTTTGTTATTCCCGCGAGTGACAGGATAATCGGCCGGAACGAGAAGTGGTATTATTAGTATTGTTGTTATTGTAAACGGGACATATGTACACGGAGTAAGCCGAATGGACTAAGGAGTTGTCCGATGAACGTAGAATGTACTAGGTTCGGATTCGTTGTTGCGTCGGAGAAGAAGTACGTGCAGGTTTTATGTAAATCGAAGAATTCGCGTTACGTGCTTTCCAAGCAACGCACACTCCGAGTACTTGAATGGGTAATCGACGAGTGACTTGTATTGCGTCACGGTACAACAGTCTCAGGAGGTGTTCTCCATTGTTGCTGTCCATCGAGTACACGTTGAATCGAGGGAAAAGAATGCCTCGCGGTGGCGACTATATTTCATCGGCCATCGACTCGACGGAATAATAAAGTCATTCGACAGGTCGAAAGGAAGAGGTGGTGTCACGCGCGGAATAATCGCGAGACTTCGGGACGTTGCATCCACGATTTCCACGATTTCCGCCGGCCGGCCAAACCGACCGGTATCCCCCCCATCGGTAATTTATACGACGAAGCCGGAGAGATTTATGTGACGCAGGAAGCGTGTAATAACGCGAGGTGCGATTACGCGAGAAGCATCCTTTTTCGAGGAAGCGACGCGATACTACCCGACGCGAGACCGCTCCGGCTATAGATCATACCGCTAGATCGATCGTGGAATGGCAAGCACGTTTTTCAAGGGTTAGGTACGCCGAGTACGCGCAGGCGACGCGGCGCGATTCTGATCGATCGAAGGATCGATCCACGAACGGGGAACCCTGCTCGGAATGAATATTTATTCCAAACGCCGCCTCTACTATGTTTAGACGCGGAAATAGTAGCCGATTTTTACCGTCGAATAACCGATACGCGCAAGAAATTTTTAATCGAATCGATGCTTTTCCGATCAACCGATCGTTTCCAATTTTCTAACCGTTCCACTTCGAAGGGAGACTGACTCTGTCCCAGCACCGACTCGACAAATCGAGGAATCGAGTTTCCTCGTCGGTCTTCCGCGTCCGTAACTATTCCAGCGAGACTCGACTCGATCATGCAAAGCAAGATGTCGCGTCCGCGAGGCCCCAAGAATTACGGAGTACTCTGGACGAGAATAGAGGCGAAAAAATCGGGCGATGAACGCGAGCGCGGGCCGATGCAGCAGCGTGTCGAGCGTGACACAGGCTCGACCGGATTCCATGCCGCCCATCCCGGTGTGGCGCTTCTTACGGTGCCCGTTCGTGCGTGAACCGTACCACGCTGTAATATGTAAGAAGATCGGGCGTTTTATTATTAGTCGCGAGAAAACCGAAGACAGAGCGGAACGCACCGCGCCACGAGTCGAACGACGATAAGGGGCTACTAACCCGTAGAGGGGAAGAATGTCGAGTGCCGCTCGGAACAGGAAATCACGACCAGAAAGTAGCGAAACGGTTACGAGGGAACTTTGAAGAAACAGCTCGAGCGTTTGCGCAAACAACGTATGCCTTGAAAAACCTTCCGACGAGCTCCGCGATACAGGAAGCCGTGCAGTTTCCTTCTTGCCTCTGGATACTCGAGCCGCGCTGCGCCACCCCGAGTAACCATACCTTACAGAGTTTTATTCTCTACCGACTAGAACTCACATCATCCAACGTTTTCTCATCGCGTTACTATTCTTCGGTTTTTATCGGAACGAAAGTAGGTATATAAATTGGATGGCTGTTAAAGGGAAGTCACGAAAGAGAAGGGTCAACTTGTCGAAGAACTACTTGTTCAACGATTTCGATAAATTCACCAAGAGAAGAAGAAGAGGTAGAAGAAACAGAAGAAGAACAAGATTATAAAGAGCATGAAGAAGAAGTAGAAGAAGAAAAAGATGAAGAAGAGGAATAAGAAGACGAAGGTGAAGAGGGAACTTCTGAAGGACGAAAAGTGAGCTGCGCCTTCTTTGACGCCCGGTTACTCTCGTTGATTTCGACGCGAAGGCCGAGGGACCAGTTTGTTACACGAGCGTCTCTCCAGTCCAAGGTCCTTGCTCCTCTTGGACGACCTTGAACGACCTTGAACAGACTGACGAGCGGGGCGCGACTCCCGAGCCGCGTGCCAGCGATCCGCCTCCCCGATTCCGTCGTTCGTTCGGGTATCCCGTAATCATCCGGGAAAAGTATCTCTCGATAGCTTCGGTCACGTTCCGCGTCGTTCCTCGAGGAAATATGGACGGTGAACGAAATATGAATGCCTCGACACGGTCTCCTGTTTCACCTGCTACGTTCCGGGAATACGCTGTTCCGATCGCGGCGAGCTGCGACTTTCCAAGAGGAATTTCGATTCAGGAATTCAGGAAGAAACAGTCGCAATGCTTCGCAGCTTCAGTCCATATTTCAAGCGGATACACGGTATTCCAAGGAAATTTCTTGGTTGGATTATTCGAGACTCGCGAAATCCGAAAGCGTTTCCGTGTCCTTTGGGAGATGGTAAACGCTGCCAAGTTCGCCGAAGGTACGTGTATAGGTAAAATCGCCGCACGGCAATGTCTAAGATCATCCGTTTAAATTGACTAGGCCGTTAAAGACACCTCCTACCCGGTTGTCGGGTTTTTCCTTGAAGACATCCTTTGCAAGGATGTAGTTGGACGTTCCAAACGCGATGCACCGAAAGTCACGCGGTTGTCGTTACGCCGTTTACAGTATACGCTACCGTCTGCATTATATCATTACGGTTCCGTTATCGGTTGAAAGGGCCTAGGAAATTGCCGGTGTTTTCGCGACTTTTGTCAGAGCCTCTCTTTTCCACCGACAACGCCCCAGGCTTCGAATCATTTACTCCTCCCTCGACCGATCGGTCGAACTGTGCGTCGAGGCAACGGCACGGTAACAGATTTGAAAACGTTTACTCGAGTCCAGTCACCCGAATCGCAAACTACAACTTCTGGTCTCGTTCCATAGCAAGCCGGAAAATTGGACAGGAAGTTGGTTCGCGTACTAACGCGGATGGTAGCGCGTCGGCAAACGTCGCGCCATTATGAAAAGGCCAAGTGTAACGGGCACTTGATGGATTCGAGCGACTCGCGAACACTGCGTACGGGACTCGGGCGAAAGGTCTGCCTTTCTCGAACGTTGCAAACTTGTCGCGAGTTATGCGTTCCAGTGAAACGTTCGCATTCTCAACAAAGAGGAAACGAAAGCGCGAATACTCGTCGAGCAACCGCAGATACCTGCGTGGATCTCGAGTGTCCGATAGTCCCTCGTTTGGTCCGATGGCTACCGGCAACCGAATAAAATTGTACTCTAACCGACTCATACGTAAACGTCTGCTTCGGTAAATCGAAGCGATTGCAGCTGACCGAGCATTGCCGGAAGAGTTATCGCGGGTGTTTTCCATAAAATGATCGTACCTTAGATGCACCGATATTTCAGATCGTTTCAATTACCGTTTTTCGTAGGCCTTTTGTCTTCTTTCGCTGGAAAACTAGTTCTCCACGCGCGTCATCGCCTTCCCAGACCAACCAACGACTCGGGTTTATTGCTAATCGATCAATTTTTCGCTTAACCGAATCGGTCGATTAGAAAGCATCGACGATTAATCCTTCCAGTCGTCGCGTCGTCGGTCAGACACCCACATCAATCGTCGATATTCAGACGTTCGAAGCGTCGGCCGATTAACTTCTGCCTAATTGAAAAATGAAATCGTCGCTCAAGATTAATGAGCGTTAGTTTTTTCTACGCGGTTCAAGTTCTCTTGGATCGACGTTCTCCACTCTCTAGTTCGTCGTCGCCGTCGTCCTCTACTTTCCATTCTCGAACGTGCTCGGGTCAAGGACCTGTTCCCGGTGGATCCTAGGTCGGTCAAAATGACAACGAGCCAGGCCTGGCCTGTAGAACAAGTGCGCCGCAACGCGTCGCGCCGGTGAGCGTGCGTGCATCCCAAGTTTATAATCCCGACCTAGCCTCAACTACGCAACATCCGCGAAGCGTGTCGTTCCGTTCGCGATACGCCTGACGTGGACCAGCCCGTGGTGACATCCGAGACTCGTCGCCGCTTCCTCCTCCTCGAGGTTTCCTCATTCCATCGCGTACGAACTTCTCCGCCTCTGTGCATCTGTGCCTCTGTGCCTCTGTGCCTTTACGACTCTCTCTCTTCTCCTTCTTTCAGGCCTTCTCTTCGACCGTTTACTATTTATTTCCGCCTCTCCTACATCTTCTTCTTCAACGTCTTAGCTTCTTTCTAGCGTTCCTCCTCTTTTGCGGGTTACGCCGCGAAGGTGTGGTCGGAGCGAATCGTCGCACCGATGATGTATCACCGGAATCACAGGTGACTGTACGTTTAGCAGCGCATCGAACCTTCCCTCGTTCACGTCTAAAATACGAAATAAAGGAACGACGGGAAAGAATTCACGAAGCAGGCGAAACAGCCACCGCGACAAGTAGATTGAAAAGTTCCTTCTCGAGGGAAGGCAATCGACAGCAGCGGACAGGGAACATTCGTTTTCACGGATACCAGCGCGCAGAACCAGAAACTCCGACGATGCCATTTGAATAGGTAATCTCGAGATTGCAGATAGGGATCGAACGCCAAACAACCTGGACTTTTCCTAGTCCCGGCTTAATCCTCGCTTCCCGACAAGATACCGTACACTCGACTCGCGACGCCTCGTTTTTCTTCTGGTACTCCTGTTTTTCCTCGCCGTTCTTGCCTCCATTCCGCTTCGACAAGTACGAAGGAGACGGCCGGACGTTGACCACCGACTGCTTACCATCTCTACCAGCGCGCACACCGGCTCGACGCGTGAAAGAAACGCGCGAAGAAACATCGATACTCGTTCGATAGAGTGGTGCACGGTCTGTATCTGTTCAGGAAGAAGATCGAGAATAGAGGCGTCTCTGCGAACGGATACGCGTTCGACATTCTACCCGACCGATCGAAATTCTCCGATACGGGCAAGCTTGATAGCTTAATAGACGACGGCTCGACGGAACGACAAAAGAAATTGACGAAAAACCATGTTCGAGATTAATTCGTGGGATCCCGCCTCGCGACGAGCAGCCCGTGATCGTTACGATCCGTGATCCGGACGAGCCAATTATACCGAAGATCGAACGCACGGTTGGGGACGCCCGCCATCGTTGATTCACCTCACGCGCGTGTCTCGCGAACAGGGACGACGGAGAGCACGTCGTTCCAATTTAGTGACAGAAAGTCTAACACGGAAAAGGGGATAACAAGTTCAATGGTCGGCCCCGCGGAATGGAAGAGGATGAGGGAACGGGAGAAATTAGCGGACTGCTTCGAAAACTGGGCGGGAATATTAGAAGCCTCCCGAGAAGTGAACCGCAAGGATGCCACGGCGAAGAAGAAGAGGAAGCACGAGGAACGAATAGAACTCTGGAGGACTGTGATAGATTCGGAAAAGGAATGCGCGCAGAAGCGATCGAGATGAACAAAAACGTCGATTGTCGTTAGGGATACCCATGCGTTCCATCGTTTCTTAGGGAACGATTAGCCCGAAGACAACAAACGGTCTTGTTCTATTTTCCATTCGTCGGTTGAATCCGATGATATCGACGCTGCGTTATGTCACGTATCTACAAATCATTTTTTTCACTGATAAGGGAAGGCACGGAATCAAAAAATCGGAGGCGGACACTTCCGTGCCTTCCCTTGTGAGACCAAGAGGAGACAGCAAATGGTAGGCCGAGTTAACAGCGTGGAAAATGGGATGGAAGAAGAAGAAGAAGAATTTTGCTGAATGGACAATCGATAAACTCGAAATCGACAAACCATTGGGATGACTCTCTGCTATGGAACTGTCGAGAAACTCGCACGAGTAAATGCCAGACGGACAAGAACACGAGGATAAAAAACAGCGGACATTACCGAATGGTTTGTCGAAGTACGTCATAGAATGCAACAGAATAGGTACGCGATCACCTTGTCGAGCAATAGCTAAGTACGGGCCCGTTTACCCTGCAATATCGTCGTCGGAATTCAGTCGGTTGTTGTCACGTGGCGTCGAATCACCGATCAATTTAATCCCCCGTAACTCGTAGCAAACCGACGGCGCGCGCGAGAATCAAGCGTGAAATTCGAAACGACGCCTCGTGCACGACGAAGCCGTGCCGACCGGCATTTAGCCGATCGTCCATGCCGACATTGACACGTTATTTCCTCGATTGGAAAATTACACTTTACATCGCACATCTGTCGCAATCTAAAAACGGCGTGATATTTATACATTTTTGCATGCGATGGAATCACTGTAAACGGATGGGAGAAACCGTAGAAAACGCATTCCCGCTTTGCACCAGCAGATTTCTGTACCGCGCAAAACATATTAATTACACAGTAACAACGAATGCTCGTGAACACGATAAAAACGTCAACGGCATCGATTCGCTGAGATCGTTCGACAAACAGAGCAACTGGAATTTGTTTGCTCAGCCCTCACTCGCGCATCCGTTCTTATTTCCCGTGGTGCATTTTTGCCCGTTTTCAAAAACACACGCAGCCAGTAATCGCCCCGACATCCCGTGATTCCATCATAAACGTCAATAACGGTGGAACAAATGGAAGAGGATAGGCGAGTAACAGCCTCGTGTTAAAAACACTTCGACGGGGTACGCAAAAACTTCGCATCCCATCGCATCGCATCGATGGTATATGCACCGCAAAAGGATGGTAACTCTCTTTTTGTCGTTGGTGCGCGACGTGCCCCCGATTCTTGCTGTGTCACGGGGATTGTCTCGAAGAGGGACGATCGTGCCCGGTAATGAAATTGTTCGAGTATGCCTAATCCGTGATTACAATGTCAATTATCTTTTTAATTTCGCTTCCGCGTTCTTTTAGTTAAATCTTCTAGCTCGATGCGATCCACAGAACTCCTCCTATTTTCCAATGATACGTAACCAGACACACTTTATTTCGTTTTTTTAAGTCATAAATAGTCGAAAATGTATGCGTTTAGTCAATAGAGGTAGGTTGTCTTGTTTTAAATTATACTGTGATATTAATTTTACAGAAAAGTATTGTAATGGTATTCAAATAATCGGGCCTCTTTGCAATGTTTCAAATACGAGTTGTTTGCAGTCAACGTGTTAAACTGTATCATGTTTATGCAAGGCCTAAGGAGAATACCAAAAATACTTCGAACCGCAAAGGGTTAAGATGTCAGCGAATCCTTTGATTAGCTGGTGTTCGTTAAGCAATCGTATTTACCGTCACAGGCAGTAAAAGTTCGAACGTTTATTGCCCGTTACCGCAACCAGTCGGATGGGCAGCCGTCTTCCCTTCGAATCAGGCATCATAAGAGATCGCTTCCTTCGCGCGGAACGCAGTCCGTTTCGCATGAGCTAAGCAAGCAGCCGATCGAGCGGGTAGCAGCGCATACCTCTGCGACTTCCGGGCCCGGTAGAATCGAACCAAGATGCACTGCGCGCGTCACATGGAAAAGCCACATCGCCGCCATCGCTGGAGTCAAGAATTTTCTAATTACGGGTCTGCGTTGTAAATCATCGAGGAGCGCGAACGAATAACGGGTTCGATCGGGACGATCTGTTCGCGTCGATATTATTGTATATCGATACCATCCGGCGAATGGTTCATCAAACTCGCCGTAGTTCTATCGTGACTCCTCCAATATCTTGTATATATTCAGTGAACCAAAGTAAGTAATTCCGTGGTTCACGTTGACGGACTAGATCGGTTCGAGTGGACCACGAAAACGAGCATTCCGGGAACGATCGACTCGACGTGCTCCGTACACAACGGTCCGACCATTACGCGTTTTTTTTTTTTTTAATGCGTAAACAATATTTAAGTTACCTCTATAAGTATAAATTACCGATGAACGAGCTCCATCCTCCGCGTAAACGCTGGTCGAGATAATGTCGCGTTACGGAGTTAAGGTTCGAGGGAAAAGGAGGAAACGTATTGGCCGAAAGGACGCGTATATCGTTCGCTGGCAGCCAGCTGAACGGGATATCGTCCTCCCTTTGAATCGAACATTATAAGGGGTCGGAAGAAGAGGAGAAGAAGATGAGGGGGAGAGAGTTCCTTTGGAGGAACACAGAAGCGTATAAACGATTCGACGCAGTCTACAAAGCACGCAACCGACTTCCGGGCTGCTGGTAGTTAGAGACGTCCAGAGGACTGCCAACAGCGAGCTCCCGTCCTTTTGCGCTCGCAGCATCTCCCTTTTAAGGGGTAGCTAACTCTCGGTCCCCGATCATTTTCGTGCTCGGCCGGGAAAACGATTCCAGCCTGGTTCCCGAGGCTGGTTAGGTCACGATCTCGAGTAGGCGTTCGTTTTCCAATCGAGAATTAAAGGAAATGGAAGGTTCGAAGACCGCAACGTGTCTGCACCGACCTGTACCGCCTGTACCCGTTCGAGTTCCGTGACGATCGATCTTGAAGCTTTCCCGCTCGCGAATCGGCATCCGAGAATCGCTCTCAGGACCGTGCATACCTATAAATAGACTCGTTCTGACTGAACGCGCGACCTTGGCGAGTAATCGCCAATAGATCGAGCGGAATCGACGCTGCGATAAAAAGAAAAGTCGGGGGACGAGGCAGAAAGAGAAGAAGCAAGAAAAAGACCGGCCCTTTCGAGCGTGTTATTACGTATTCATATGAGGTCGCCTGGATCGACGGGATGATGCTGCGCGAAAACGGCGCACCGCGCCGGATGCCAATAACACCGGCCACGGTAACCACTCCGTGGAGCACGATACAATTATCGATGAACAGAACGTGTTCGCCGTTCCACGGAAGTGCTACGCCGGGGATGCCAACAGTTTCGAGGCCGAAGAGGATGATTCGCTCGTGGCGATCAGGCTGCCAGGCAGCGATCACCTACGGGAACGCGTGAGAACGAACACGGACGATGACGGAAGTTCTCGAAGAGAGCAGAACGGGCGCAGCGATAGCAGTAATGAATGTAGATAAGTAAGCTGGCGTTTAAGCCTCGTCTATCGCGACCCGAGGAAAAATGGAAATGAGGCGAGACGGAAGACAGACGGGGGAGATAGGCGATGCAACGAGAAAAAGAAAAAGGTGGAAGGATGATTCGACCTACGTGGCGCCGCGTTTCGTTTTGTCAAGTTTGACAATGTTTCAGCGAGCGCGAACGACCTTGGATAGCTCGGTAAATTACGGACTAATGAGTAATAACCGTAATTAGCGACGGTGACGAGGTTCGCGAGGGATTAACGGCGAGGAGAATTCACGGCCAGGAGGAATAGACACGAACTCTTCCCCCTTCCTCCTCTTCGATCGTGGTTGGCAGCGGCGTCGTGCCGACACGCCGCGAGTCCTTGACCGACCCTGAACCCCGAGGAAGAGTGGAAAGCAGCCGGCTGGTACCCGATTGGCTGCCGCGCGCCACAGTCGATGCCTCTCGAACGGACGAACTAAAATATAGTGATTACGAGAGAGGCTGGTGTGGGAGGAGGCGGATAGAGGCGTAGGAGGAGGATGGAGGTTCGACGAGAACCCCGGCGGAAGAACCGAGAAATCACGAGGAACGGCCAGCTCGACAGGCAATCGAAAGGAACATCTTCGGGAGGTGTTCCTCCTTTGCCCCCGATGATAATCTCAGTTATTTCCTCCGAGATCCTTTCCTCGTTATACTCGCGACTGTTTCCTCGAACATCGCCGAACAGATTGTTTCTCGCAATGTTAGGATACTTTCAGAGACGATTAACAGCTCAGTTCGCTTTTAGGTATTATACACCTAGATATACCGTATATTATGTATACCCGTCGCAGTCGGATTCTCTTGAAACGTACGATTGTTCCGACAAAAGTTTCTCGCCCCCGCGTTTCAGCTACGAGCTTCTCGGGGATCTCAGGACAAGAATGGGATAATTAAAGTAAGGCAACAAAGGCTAATCATAAGAGTAGCTCGAGCGACGTTGGATCGCGGAACCAGCCGTAGCGGGAGAACGTAACGCAAATTAAGTAGCCGGGAACGACCTTTCTCCTCCTTTCGACTTCCTTCGTTCGCGGTCTCTCGCATCTCACCGGGAGATTCCCGTTGCGGGAGCCTCGATTCGTACCTCTGGGATTTCGTGAACGGTGGCTCCCTAGTTTTCTAACGGTACCAGACGCGATGCGGACCGAGTCGAATCGTGGAACCGGTACCCCCGAAACACATTCGACGACCTACCGTCGATAATTTCGACCCCGTTCCAGAGAGAAGAGAAAGCGCGACGCTACGATTCTTCACCTTTCGAGTAACAGAATAATCGAGTTCGACGCTCACTGGGACACTGTGACGCGAACCGTGACATAATCTTTCGATTCGTAGCCAATCTTCCTTCATTTTTAGCGTTCTTCGAGTTCAACGTACTTATTTAAAAGATAAAAAAAGTTATTCGAATAGAATTCTGCCCAACTCTGCTTACCGCGGATACCATCGGCAGAGGCTCGATCGTGGAATTTCTTCGTGTCCGTTCGCGAAAAATGCCATCGCGTTTATCGTTCGTCGTTCGCGGATGGGGAACAAATCCAGCCCCTCGACGACAGTAAAAAAAAGTTCTTCCTCTTTTAAGTCTCGATTAGCCACGGTGCTCCGTACACACCGCCGATCCGGTTACCCTTCCTTCGTCGTTGCCAGTCGATTCCGAGCAGCTCTGAGAAACCATCCGAACGGATGCTGTTACATCGATCCGATTAATTATGGGAACGAACGGCTCACGCAACTGCGCAAAGCCCGCCGACACCAGAACCGATTCAGCTACCACGTAACCTTCCCACGAACACGCGTGCCCGTTCCTGCATTCAACCGTTCGTGTTACACGAGAATCACAATGTATGCTTTCAGTGCTCTGGAAGCCACCAGGAGAATAAGGGTTAACGTTATTATTTCTTATGTTCTTCATTGGAAGTGCAAATATCCACCCGACCCCGCTGCGAACCGCAGCTCTTCAAGGCCCCCAATTTTTTGAAACGTCGAACCGCAACTACGTCCGGCCAAAGTTAATCAACGATCGTCCAAAAAATACACGCTTTTTGTCGATCAATCCTTGTTTCCGGCGATTCAAAGCGACCTTGCAACTCGAAATTGTACATGGATACCATACATAAGTGGACCCGAATATGTCGCAGTCATAGAAACAATTGTCTGTACATATTCCGAGATTACAAGCACAGCAAAATCAAGGGGATCGTCACAATTAAGCGGTTAACCCCGCGGCGACCTCGTCGACAGGCGCGTCCTCGCGAGAAACGCAGGTTGCCTACTTATGGGCTTTCCACGCCCCCGACCGTCCAACACTAGCATGCTCAGGCCCGATCATTGTCGTGGAATAACTTCGCACGACCCACGGGAGAATCGTCTACGCCCGCCTAGAACGATCGATGGACGGATAGACAGATAAATAGATACTTTATTACAGGCTGGAAAGAACCGTAAGACCGATCCTTCGGCCGATGGATCGACGCGATGTTTATAGCAGCGGGACAGCGAATGGATGTACGAAATTAGAGGTATGGCGAACACTCGTGACAGATGAATGCGTAGATGAATGAGCCGATTTTATCAGACGAGATTCGACCGGCGACGCACGGCTCTTGTTGAACTTTTAATTAGCGTTTCGCACCCCGTGTTACGTCTCCCCCTTCCTCCCATTGATTCTTTCCGTTATCGGAACTTCTTTCTTATCGAGTCGAAACGTTTGCATATTGTCACGTGGTCGCGGGCTCGGACGTATGCAAGTTAGTTCGCCGAGCATAGAACGCTACTGTTAGGCACTTAGGCTGAGCAGCGACGTTGATTTCGGCTGATTGTTTTCCACGGTTCTCTTCATGGTCCGTGAACACGTTGTCGCCGAGCAAACATACTTGGCAGGCTAGTCGTTCTGTTAATCGCCGACAGTACCGAAACTTCGTATTCTACTCGATGTCGCGACGGTGCGGTTCCACACGATACATTTTTCCTCGTTTGTCGACGATTACCGGTTACCGTTATCGCTCGTCGAACAGACGTTTTCAGCCAACCGGGGATCACACGGTTCGCCGTCGTCTGCACCGGAACGAAACAGAGAAAACAAGAACATTAATGGCGTTCGGTGCAGGCACTCGTTGAATCATCAACGAAGGTCGTCATCCAAGGCTATCGATTGAATGAAACCGGTAAATCGTAATCCCATTTCTCGTCCGTCTCGTAAATAATCGGTCAGTTTTTCTGCCGGTCGAGCCGGTCTGGACTAGAACGAAACTGGGAGTCACGCGAAACAATTTACCGTCGCGATGCTTTTTTTCAACAAGGACGCGAGAATTTTCTTCTGCTGAAACTCCGACTGTATGCTAAGTTTAGCCACGGGCGGCCATTAAAAAGAGGGAGATTGCGCTAATATAAGGGCAATTACGAAAGAATAAGGGGTGATCAAAGCGAGCCGTGGTACACACATACATATACGAGCAATTCGGCCGAAGATCCAAGACGAGATCCGCGGGTCTGATAACCGGAAGGGGAACGCAACGCGGCTGAATCCGCGGGATGTTCTTCACTCGCCTTTCTTCGATTCCCGTCAAGATCCGCTTAAACGTTGCGTGTGCGTGACGACTGACATTACCACGAACCGTCTCAATTTGCGCTCCGCGCATTTCGTAGAAAAAAAAATAGAAAGAAAAGAAGACGACTCCCCGACAGAAGGGTAACGAGTCTACGACGTCGATCTTAGGAATCTGCTCTCCCTCGAGTCAGTCGTTGCTACGAACGGTGGACGGACAAAGCTTCGCTTCGAAATCCTGTTTGCAATTTGTTGGTACCACGCGCAAAAATGAATCGCCGACCGCCGATAATAATTGGACCCCGAGCACGGCCGTGTCAAGACCACTTCAGCTTCAACGTTTCTCCTGGCATTAATACATCGGCCAACGTGATACGGCGACGCATCCGTGAATTGCGCCTCGTGTATAAATACGTCTGTTAACGACCCACCTGTTGGTCTAACGAGTGGAATAAACTTCGTCCTGGTGGACCAGATACGCTCTTCTGGATCGGGCCATAAATCAAGGGCGACTCGGTTCTGCGCGCGTTCCTCGGTTCATTGGCGTAAAGGGAATTCGAGCGAATTCGAGCGTTCTCCGTTCGAAATTGTGATTTACGATTCCGATAAATGTCGCCTGGAATGGCGCGCTCGGACCTCGTTCACGTCGGTTAACAATTAAAAAAAAAGAAAAAGCTTGTCCCGGCTGCATAAACACGGCGAAGAACGGACGTGATCGTTTCGTCGCCCGAGCATCGAAGTGCGATAGATTAATAATATGAGAATTTGGAGTCACGTTTGATCGGAGATTTTCAAGAACTTGGTGGAGATCCTATTCGACCTTTTATCCCTCGTTTCCGTTCGGATCCTCTCCAGTCGGGGGATAAACGGTTTCACGGATCACCGGTTGTCAGCAGAACCCATTACGTTTACCGGTGCCGCTTGGTATCCGGTAAACGCTGCAGTTGGAATAATATCCCTGGCACGGCGCAGCGCGGCAGTTTCGAATCGTAAAAACTCTTGGTCGGTGGCAACGCGACTCGACGGTCGACCACGGTGGCAATTATTACTCTCGTGAAATTGTAGGCACCCGGAGCGAAGAAGCTCGTTAGCGACAGTTCTTGTTTATTTAGTGGTCGGTTTATCGGAATGGAAATTATCCGCAATTGCGTGCGCGAGGCTTCGTACGAGCCTACCGTTGCGGGCCGATCGCGTCGTTACGCTTCACCCTGGAGTGATCGCGTGGATGACAACTGTCGTCAATTGTAATTTTTGCAATGAACTTATGATATTCGAACTATCTTTACTTCTACTGTTATTCTGGTGTTTCTAAAGGTCTTCAAAAAGGCAGAATAATAAGAAACCAAGGATACCGAGTTTCGAATCATCCGGAATGCAATCTCGCCTATGGAGAAAACGATACGGAAACCAGATATCCAGAAATATCGGAGGATGGACGCGTGTTGCTGATTAAGGTACGCCTCGCGGTGGGATCGTTCTTAGTCGTCGTTTTCGATCGGCAACATTTCTAGAACCGGTAAAATGCATTAAGGAAGTAGCGCTTAATCCGGCGAACGAGTAATTTGTGTATGTACGTATCATCCCGCGGGTAAAGTACCGATCGCGAGAATTACTCGAGGGAATCGTGAACAGACCGCCGCGCACCTGAAGCTTCTGCGAGCGAGCAAAAGTTTCTTTCGCCGCAACCGCGAGCGTAATCTCGAGCCAGTCGTCGCGCGGCGGTGGCGGCGTCGGCGAATCCAGGAAAAATGCCTAACTCGGAACGATAGTAAAATATCACCGTGACCGACCGAGTCAAATCGACTTATTACGAGAGTCAGTGGGCTCTCCGGCCGGCTTAGCCGCACGGAATTGCAAAAACTCGAGGCTACTAATCGTCGATCGCGTCGCCGCCACGGTCGACGGCTGGGCATCGTCCTTGCCGCGATCCTGGTGAACTTCTATCATCCGACGCGACCGAATTAATCTTACTTATTGCCTTGTTTGACCCCCTGCCACCCGGCCACTGTTCGAACGCTGACCGTTCTTCCTGGTAGCCGCGGTCCGTTCTCCGATGCATCTCTTCGCGATCTTCGGAAAACCTCTTTCTCTGTTCTCCCCTATCCCCGTTCCCTTGCGCGTTTTTGCGCGGCAAGCCGGCATGACGCGGATATTGCTATTACCAGAACGATATTTTATCGCCGCTGTAACATTTACCTCGCGGTCGAGCTATCGCGAACGATGCCGAAAGAAGCAACGAACAAGTCGGTTCGTTTCGTTGGTCGGATGTTCCGAGATGAAGACAAGACGCTTTCGTGCTCGCTGCGTATTTAGGAGGGGAAAAAAAGTCTATTCGTGGACGCGCTGAATACGAAGCGGGAACGACCACCGCGGAAGCCCCGTTTCTCGGCGTGTTCGTCGTCGAACTCTTGCGTCTGGTCAGTTCGCGGGTAGCGGGTCGGGGTCGTGGTTACCGCGGGCATAAATCATTTCGCCGTTCGGAAGCGCTTTGAAAGAGAAAAAAACGGTAAAATGTCACTGTTCCCTAATTACGCGAAGTAACTAGCCTGTACTGGCCGCGTGGATACAGAGAGGCCACCGGGGAAAGACGGAAAGAAAGATATGGGGGAGAGAGAGAGACAGGTGAGGGAGAAGGGATAGAATGAGTGAGAGAGAGAAAGAGTGGGAGCCGCGGAAACATCGTGGCTCGAAGAAGCGAGGGATCCCCCTCGGATGGAGCCACGGTACCGCTAGGTCTCTCGGCCAATCGCGCGACGCGTTTACACGAACGCGACCAATCACCGACCGGGTTTAACCGGCAAGCAGAAGCGTCCACCACCCGGCCAACTCCGTTTATAAAGTCAGCCCGATGCGCCGCCTCGAAGACAGAGCCGCGCCGACAGCCTAGCCATCAAGAGTGTAACTTTTTTTTTTTTAATATCTTTCGACCGAGAGAAGTGTTTCGTCGCGTGTGACCAACCGGTGGACAGATCGGCGAAGCCTTATCGGTCCTCTCTGTCCACCTTTTTGACCCCTCTTCTCGTTGTCGCCCTTTCCCTGCGGGTTCGATTCCGAAGATTTTCCAAAGTTCACAGAGTTCGCGAACAAGTACGACCGGGGAAACGTGTGTATAACCGTGTGATAAGAGAGCGGGTGCACCGAGGAAGAGACCGGAAACGAAACTCGATACCAAGTGGATATCCGGTCAAGGTACGTGCCAACCAAAGTGTTTCACGATCATCTTCTTGGGAAGTGTTCGATCGACCCGGCGAAATGCACCAGTGACGAAAGATTCTCGCCGCGTGAAAACATAGTGTCGCGGACCTGTCGCGAGTTCGCCAGGTGAGACGGTCGATGGATCGATTAACGGTCCCCGTGGAGCACCAAGATGTCGGAAAGTGATAAGAGTTTCGCGCGACGAGAATCTTGTTCACTGACGCCGCCGCTCGCGATGGCTTGATTCGATACGCGTGAATTATTTGAAATGTCGAATGAGAACCGACCGAATCGGAAGGATCTTAATTTCGTCGCATCGAAAGGCTGTTTAGATCGAGCGCCGTTGTGTCAGAGGCGAAGTAACTGTAACCGCGACAGGAAAGATTTCCCAAAGGGGACTAAGGATATATCGATGCCAGAGGCCGAGCCGTTAAATATTATGATCGATCACGTCGGGAGAATAAAAGTCTCCCGGCGATCGGTGCATACCTCTTGGCCGCTATTCCCACGGTGAGAGTGTCGAGCAAACGCGGTTCAAAGTCAGGGCCGTGTTGAGCAACGGGCGAGGCCCGTAATATCGGACAAAGCCGCGCGTAAAACCGAAACGCGTTTCTCTCTGCCACGCTCGTTTGTTATGGTCGCTGGAACTAAATTGCTTCCCTAAAGCTAACAACGAGATTGCGAGCAATAGTCGCACAGTGGTCGGGACGTGGAGCGTGTCTAGGTTAGGTTTTGTTGCCGCGATCGACCGAGGAATAACCTTTTTTCCTCCAGGGAAAAAAGTAGCGTAGTTGAAGAGTCGCATACCACTTGGTAAATTTATTTCAAGTACTGAAATAAATGATAAATCGAATGTTAATTTGACATATATTTCAATTATTCCCAAAACCAAATCGGAGGAGGCCCTTCTCCTACGACACTTTTTACAATGGTAATCCCAGATGGTCTTTATCGGACCAATGCGTAAACGATTCATTGTACTCGAAGGGAATGCAGGGTCCGAAAAACACTCGAGTATTTTTGTCAGTCGTACGTAGTGTCTAGACGATTGCTGAATGGTTCGTATTCCACATGGCCGACCGATTTCGTGTCTGACCGTGATTAGCCGAATATTCATGCTGGTACCGCGTCTCGGCGGAACGGGAGTCCGTCGACCTACCGAACAATGTGTGGGCCACATAGTACGCGCGTACAATAAATCCGTGTATGAATCAGAAAAAGCCTTTAGGTAAAGGAAATAAAAGGGACCTGGGCTTAGCATCGAATACATGCATCCTAAACCCTTGTGTAGGCAACCAAAATATTCACGGTTATCGAGCAATCTGTATACTCCTATTCTGACAGATTAGGTAAACACATAGATAATTTTACTTTCATACTTTTCCGAAACTCTTAAGTTTCCCATTCTTGATAATATACCAAAGATACAAGAATATACCAAATTGTGAAAGGAAATTTAGAAATGGGTACCTGGGTACCCGATTGCCTACACAAGGGTTAATGAAACAATGGGGGCAAAAAACGAAACGTTTAAAAGGGAAAGCCGAATCCACCGCAAACAGGTGGCCGCCGCGCGTTACCCAGTGTCGCAGCACGCTGGTACTTACTCGGTGAGTTCAATGCCAGAGAAGCGTAACGCCTTCCGATATACGCGGCGCGGCGACGACCTCGTCGTAATTCCGTATATTACATATTTCCTTAGTAAATGTATTACGAATCGTTAACTTCGGGTGGCACTTGTATTGCAATATCATTGATGGTAACTCCTTGCAAAAGTTACCGAGGGCAAATTACGATAATCGGAACAACAGTGATCCTAAAATTCGATTCACGGTCGTTTAAGAAACTCTTTCGTCGTGTCCGTAGGATCGCACACTTCTGTCGGGTTACCCTCGAGCAAAGTCAGCACGCACAAAAGACGCAACAGCCATTAAAGCATCGGGTTGGTTCGTATATTTAATCAGGCATCTCTCGCACGCCTAATTCTCCTCGTGGCACGCACGTCTTACTTCGCGTGAAAAGGTGCTGATTAAATCTGAAAACAGTAAATGTAGCAACTTGCGTGCGCGATTCAAGTTTCACCTTGTTACGCGTACAAAGAATGATAAGGGGGTGCACATAAAATATGAACGTTCCCAGCGCATACTATTACACGGTCGCGTCGTACGAATTGTACGCATAATAATTTGAGGATCTTATAAAAAGATTTATTCGACCGGTTCGAGAATCGTTAAAGCCACGAGTCCATAATGCAGCGAAAGAGAGATCAATTATTGACTGGTGAAACAACCCGTTGTTTTTGCAACTCCTATAAATGAACGGTCATCGTCGTAAAGAGTCCGCCACATCCCACACGATCGAGAAGCCACGTTTAAACGGCAAGCGGTACGTCGAGCGCGCCATCACAAAAAACCCCCCAACATAATTCGTGTCTCTGCGATGAGTCTCGATGTAGCATCTCCTTTCTGAAAGCTCCTCTTAGGAACGATGTATCCGCCATCGACAAGGATAGTAAGTTTCGCGGGAACGCGTCGTAGACGATATAAGGGAGAGGAGGGAAGGACTAAAGGTACTATCCTCGCGTACAAACTCACCACTCCATGACGAGCTCTCCTCTTCATCGCCGCCACCATCATCATCATCATCATCATCATCATCATCATCATCACTACCACCACCATCATCATCATCATCATCATCATCATCATCATCCTCATCGTGATCAGCGCGATCGTCATCGTCATCGTTCCTATGCTCCTCTTCGAACTATGCTTTTGCTTTATCGCAGGTATGAATCGCTATGTTACCAACATCAAATAGGGGAGCAAGGTTGAATGAACTTAAAAACCTTCCCTCTCCTTGGCCGCTTTGCTTTCGTTCTCGTCGGTCAAACGATCAAAGATATAGAAATTCTATTTTTCTCTTCATCGCTAATCATAGTTTCGGCAGGAACGAAAGAATTTAGTACCGTGATGAGGAAACCCGAAGCTACTACACCGCGTCGATTGCCACATTTCGCTGATGGACTCCAACCCCTGAACCTCGAATAGAAAGTCGATGTCCGTTGCTCGACGGGAAACGTATAATGGAACAGTCCTTAATGTACTTCTGCCATAGAACGATAATTGTCGGACGAACAAGCGCGTTTTTCGAACGGAAGTTGTCCGTGCAAGGTGTCCAAGGCAGGAGCTGAACGTTTACTCATTTCGTCGCGAATCTGCCATTCGACTAGGAGCACTCTGCCCTTCTCTTCTCTCCTCTCCTGTTCGTGTCTTCTCTTTTTCCCCGGAGTTGCAGCCACGACCTGCCCCACTATCTCGTGTTCAACCGATGGAAGATCTTCCAGGCGCCGCGCCGCCTGGCCGTTGACCCCGAGCAGCCAGCCTACGGCCCTGACCAATACTCCGCTCGACTCTGCGCGCTTCTTCCATTTTACCAGCGCGCTCTGCCCTCCTAGATGACTACCCGACTCGCTCTCCCGAGAACTCTTCGGAATTTTATCCGCCGGAATCTTTTCCGTTAATTAACATTTCTTGACCGGACGACCTGCTAAAGGGTCCTACCGGAGAACGAGCGCGTTCCTCGGCGTCTCCGAGCTCGTTAACACGGTCTTCCGATCCCGCGTGATTCCCAACGCGCAAGAGTAAACGACAACAGTTGGTCGTAGTTAGTTACGCTCACCTCGGCGGGCAAAGGTGTAGAGGTATGTAGACCGCATAACGGACATCGCATTCACCAGTGACATCCATGGAATCTCGTTATAAATGACTCGTTCGCGAACAATAAGTGATTTCTTATTCGCGCACAAATGAAGACGGGAACGTCATTTTCGCGGTGGCGCGAGACGACCACCGGTTACAACTTTGGAATCCAAATGAATTGTACCTAATCGTTTCGAGTTCCGCGTAACGTTTTGCCGTGTTTTTTTTTTTTTTTTTAAACTTGATTGTTGAACCGAGAAAGCCAACACGTTCGCGGAAGACGAACGCTCGCGTCAAAGGCATTTATGGTGTCTCATTACGGCTAACGATATTCTCAATCGCGTTCTATCTATTATCTCTTCCGCCCTTAATCAGTAACGCTCAATTTCTAACTCGTAATTTGCGCCGGGTGTGTGTGCACGCTCGAAAGAGTGGTACGTCGGGGTTGGGAGGATATGAAATGTGAAAAGGTGGAAAAGCGAAGGGAATGGAAAATACTCGAGGAAAACAACCAAAACTAAATTGGAAAAAGGAGCCGGATTTGATCGACAATGATCTGTAAAATGAATCGATGCGCGACACCTGCGAACGCTTCGATGCGATGTCAGGTGGACGCATCGGGAACAAGGAGGAGAGGGCGCGTCAAGGCGAACGAACTCTAGGAGAGAACGAGAAACAGAAGGAAAGGAAGGGGTAGGAGGAAGAGGACGACAGGAGCTCATTATCGAACACTTAGCACGTTTTAAAGCTACTTCCTGGCCATACGGCAAAGATACGCGCGCATCTCTTTGAATTCATGCCCCGGGGGCTTAATGATTCCGGCTTATCGCCGTGTTTCCTCGCGATTACAGCCGAGCAACAGTTCCGTCCCGCGTCTAAAAATAAGACGAAATAGACAGATAAAATATTCCGTGCAAGCCGAATAGAAATTACGCATTGTAATTTGACCGATCGGTCGTTTAGATTCCCTCCGATTCGAATTACTCCGTCTGTAGCACCCAGGTAGAGGTCGTTTATGAAACGTGAAACTGCTTTAATAAATACAAATCTCGCCATTACGATGTAGAAAATAAAAGTCGCGGCACGGCGCGTTCTACCTTGCACGTGGGAACAGTTGCGAGGTTGGGTTCAGGACCTGAGAACGAAAAGAGGAAAGGAACGTCGGGTTACTCTTATCCATCTCCTATTATGATACTGCCTATATAATTTTAATCGAATTACAGGAAAAAAATTGCTTTCCCTAACGGTGTAGATACTCTCGGCGAAGGATCGGAAGGGTCGATGTCGAAGGTCACGTGCAGTTTAAGTCAATTCTCAATTACTAAAGGGGACCCTTCGACGAGTTTTCATAGGTCAGAAAAATCCGTGAACTCGACCGTAATGATCCGTTTCGTTGGATCGTCGACGTATAGACCAGGATATTTAGATCCTCCTACGTAGTCCACATTAGTGGCATTCCGTAATAATCACGAATATGCCCCTTTCGCCGTGAAATTGGCCTGGATCTTGGAGGTCGACCGAACAGATGCGATCCGGAGATCGCGTCGCTTGCAAATTGATCGATTAACGGTACGACGATCGACGCGCGTCCACCACGAGGAACGAGGTCGGTGTTCGAGCTCGAGAGATACGCGATCGAGATGCCGGGCACGATCGAAACCCGTGGAAGAAAGCTCGCGAATCGGCTATATGTACTCGTCGCTCGACTCCACCCGTCTCGTATCTGTACCACCATCTCGTTAGTTACAAGTTACAAGGATACAAGTTAAACGCGGGGCAACTGCTTCGAGCTTCCGGCGAGTTATTCTCGGCGAACCATCGATCGTAACTTTTCGTGGCCCGAATGTCTCGTTAAAACGGTTCTACCGGTATTCGATCCAGTTCTCGACTTCCGTCCAATCGTAAGGACAGCTTCGTTGCCAGTTTGCCTCACTGCCACTGGGGACATGCTACTTTTCTCTGTAAAAATTGCACTCCAACCAATTCCGTCGATTTTCCAAATTTTTCGTCTCTCTACCGTTCTTCTAAATGTCCAACCTCGATCTTGTCTTCCGTCGAGATGCCACGGAATATGATCCGGTTGCACATCGATTCGATTCAGTTCCCTGGAACGTCGAGTGCTTCGAAACCGTTCCGGGCAACCCGTTAGGAAGGCCGACCATCGAAACCGTGTCGTTCGCGGAATGAACACCGGAAAAAAAACACCCGGTTCCTGCTCAGCGATCAGGCTTGTTCATTAACCGCAAGCTTGGCGTCGCGTTGTGGCAGAAGGAACGTTCGCTCGAGCCTCGTATTTACAGGGTAACCTCGAGAGACCTTATACAAAATTGTAAACTGGTGTACTAAAGGGCAATGCCCGTTTATACCAATAATCATAACTATGATAATAATATTTATTTACACGGGAGAAAGTCCATTAATTTACAAAAAGATTACATTATATAGGTGACAGGTCTAAAAAGATACATATTTTCAGTGTCCGGATTAAAAAAAAAAATAATAATAATTCCAGGTCGGAAGTCAAAATTTTTCTGAAACACAGTTAACGCGTTTAATCGCGTGGTAATCGTAGAAACGTGTATCTAAATCGTTTTATCTTCATATATACCGGACCGTTGAAAAATCGTACAGTCTCGCGTTAGCTGGTCGAACCGGGGGATTCCGCCGTATTTGGTTTATCCGTGCATCAGCACCGTCCATAAACGGCCGATCAGAGAAACAGAAGAGCTAACGGGAGGGAAAAACACAGACATGGCCGCGCGATTCGAGGCAACGCGATTCGAGCTGGTATCGGTTGGCGCGTGTATCCGCGCCGCCGAACGGTAACCAGGTTTTTGCAGAATTACCCGGCGTCGATCGCGATAACGGCGAGTTATGAGCGCGAGAACAAGACCGCGTGGGTGCGAAAACGCCACCGGTTTCCAACCCTCTTTATATTCGTCGATTATTGTTTCCGCCGTTATTAGAGGTTACTCGGAACTGGTTTCGATCCCCATTCGGTTAATCGCGTGTGCTCGTAGAGTTTTCCCTGCCGTTTACAAATCGTCTCGAACGTGCACTCATGAGCCTACAAGAGCATAATGGTACATATAAATTTTCGAAGTGGAAAATGGTGTCAAGCGAGTTTCTGGTGCTCACGGAACGGACTTTCACGGTATGTTAAGTAGCCACGACGACCACGTTGCCCGTAACGCCGTCGTAAACAGACGGACAAGGTATGGAAAGAGAGAACTCAAAGAGGAGGAGGAAGAGAAGAAGGAAAAGCAAACAGGGACACGCGAGTCGCGTGCTCTCGCCATCGCCGCGAGAGAGAATATTGGCCGCGGAGTTTGTGGACCGCGCAACGGTAACCACTCCTCTTTGAGTCCATGGATCGTGAGCCTTGCGTCCGAACACCCGTTACACTTATGAGCGGGGACTCCATAAAACGCAACGACCTTAGTTATCGGAGTGGTTGCGAGGCCACGGCCAACAACGACGCCCACCGCTCGGCTTTATTTCCTCGACTCGATTCCACGACCGAGCGCAGCGCCGTATCCTCGATGATTTCCCGTTAATCTGCTTCATTTCCGAGTGTGATTTTTCGAGATGTTCGCGTTAATTTGTGGAAAATAGTTGGTATCCAATGAAAGAGCAACCGCCGCGTGTAATCGTTCGCAACGACCTGTTCCATCGGCCTTTGATAGTTGTAACCTTCCGGTTAACGATACCTCCGCCGCTAATCCAGAATTTATCGTTAATCCTTTCAAAGGGACAGTTTAAAGGACAAGACAGTTAACAAGCTGTTTGCAAGTCCGTGGCTAGATTACCCGCTGGATCGTAATATTTTGCATACACGACCATTTATCGTCTCTAACTCTTCGAACGGTTCTTCTTAATGACCGTCGGCGGATCGATGATAACGACCGCGAAGACGTACGACCGCCGGTTTACGGTTCCCTCGGTATCGTTCGACCTCAGGGAGAAACGATGCTATCGGTATTTTTCGTCATTGTCGTTTGAACGTCACCGCACACGATGGCCAACCACCTTCCGACCTCGAACGCTGATCCAACGGCGAACGTCGAACGGTGCTTCTGTTTCTGATCGTTCGCGGTATTCGCGCATCGCGCCGAGCGACGGATATAAATATTAAGCGATCGTGGATACTGCGCGAGAGGATCTCGTTCCGACCGGTGAATCTCGGCTGGAACGTCCATTAACGGTACACTGTATGGATATGCGACAGCCGTGGGATCCCGATCGCAATCGCGAATTTCCATCGTTCCGTCGTGGTTATCCGAGCTCTGAAAATATCCTTTCGCCGTGCCGCGTTACCGTAACGTCAAAGCCTTTGGATCCATCGTTGATACTACCGATTCGCGAACGGTTCCATCTGAAACGTCGGTCCAGAGAAATATTTTTAATATAATTTCGCAACAGAATACAGGCAATTACGAAGGCGTGTCACGTAACAATTGGGCGAACGCAATAGCGTAGAATTTAATGGTACCATCGGGGCGGATGATTAATCTAAAGGCTGGAAAGGAGCGAGTGACTTTAATAGGTCCAGTTCCCGATGAAATTCCGGCGACGCCGTACCGGAAATGTTCTTATACTCCGGCGTTATTCGATTTCCTGTCTCGATGCTTCGAGCCGGCAATAACTTTCATCGGGGACCATAAAAGTCATTGAATTAATACCGCTGTCGTCGCCGCGGTAAAAATGTTTTCGTGACACGGCGACGGGTTGTAAAGAAACGATTCGAAATTTATCGCGGCACCGTGATTTCCTAATGGGAGAATCATCTTTGGCGTGTCTCGGACATCGTGTAATTAACTGCGTACACGTGAATCGCACAACCGCGTATTTTTTTTTTTTTTTTTCGTTGTTTCTTTCATCCGAACGAGCGGAACTGTTAAACGTTAAACGATCGTCGCGTCCGATAGAAGTCACGTGGGAACGTGGCTTCGATCGAGCATCGTCGCGGCATTTTTTACGGGGGGA
This sequence comes from Dufourea novaeangliae, assembly GCF_001272555.1. NCBI lineage: Eukaryota > Metazoa > Arthropoda > Insecta > Hymenoptera > Halictidae > Dufourea > Dufourea novaeangliae. Next base: position 489,383 of record NW_015373960.1, on the reverse strand, counting down.
CGCGTCCACGCGTAACGATGCAATCGGCGGTATCAGAGGTGTACGCGCGATTCCATGAAGCGGCTTAATTAACAGGACTGCCTGGTAACTGTATCAATTAGAGGCAGACTGCGGTCGATTGTTCCCTCCGTCGGGAATATTTCGTGATTTACGAGCGTCCGAGACCGTTACCTTCTTTTCCTTCGCGACGGAACGGAACGGGTCGATTGTGACCGCGACAGGAAAGGGGTGGGAGAGAAAACGAGGGAGAATCGTCCGATCCTGATTCCACGCAATCCGCGTAACTGTATGCGATAACTGTGGCACAAGGTGAACACAATCTTCGTGGACTTTAACGCGATTTTAACGACAGGTAGACGCACCGTTATCGGCTCGCCGAGATTCCTGAGAATCGGCTTGCCGAGATTTTATTGTTTCCTTGGCGGATTACACGTTGCAATTTTATACCGGGTTGCACTGGTCGCCGTGCGGATTCGTTGCGTTTAGGGAAAGGGCCTCCTACCATGCTTCCACCATTTGGTATTCGGAATTACTGAAATTTATGCCGAAATAACATTCGATTTAACATTTGTTTCTTACAATCTATGTAAACGTAATTGTTATACTTTCTTAAACTGCTCAGTTCGAGGATAGCAAGAAGACAGATCCGAACGGTTTCAGCCTCATAGGTTGCGCGGTGGTTCGTTCTTTATACCAACAAGGGTCCAGCCTCGATCTTCTCGTTTCTTTTTCCTCGTATTTACGAGGAGCTCCACCCATCGTCTAGAAGCTGTTTATCATCCTCTCGGACCTTTATCGACTTTATTCTCATTAGGAATAAAAAAAAGAAAGAAACGCGGTCCGCCGACCCCGCAACGTATAATTTAGGCCCGATCGAATCTGCAGAACACGGCCACTAACCCGTGCTATGTTTTCGAGGCCGCTCTCGTCAGGCACCGCGGGATCCTTCGGTATCCACTAAAGTCTCGGTTCTGCGAGTACCATTAACCCTAGAACGACACCCTTCCATTTTTTGGCATCAGTAACACCATGGGGTCGCCAGTTACCCAACATAAAGTCTTACTATTTAAAATACTATTTAATAATTCTGTGTTCTGCATCGATCCCGCGGAATAAATTCGTCGAGCGTACCTTAAAAGTTGCTTTTCCGTCTTCAAGGGAGAGTGACCGTCTCCGAATACCGTTAAAGCCGAGCGGAAACGACGCGACCTCGATTACCGTGTCCCCTTTCCGATAAGGCGACGAGAAAAAAAGACCGTCGACTGGAATCTTGAAATTCGTTATGGTAACATAAAAGATCGCAACGTGGGAATGAGTGTGGTGAGTTTAATCGATGATCCTTGACGGGCGTCGATATTTAATTAACTGTTCCATCGATTTTATCGAGCGTGACTGCGTCATGCGTGACCACAAATTCGATCACCCGTCGAAATTCCGTTTCGCACGATTCTACGGGAGATTGAACGTCACGGTCGACGGACGACGGGAAAACCTGTGATTCGTTGGACATGGTCCGTCTTCACCTGCGGTTTTCGAATTTTTTTTTTCTTCTTCCGTTTGGTCAATTTCAGATATCGTTTTCTGTTCGTGTCTTTTAGTTCATCCTCTTCAACGTGGGTTATATGTGTTAATCCCTTTGTAAACCGAAGGTATAGATAAGTACTTATTTCAAATACGTTGAAGGGGAAATAAAATTTATCGATTGCCGAAAATGCCATGTGTGTAGGTGGAAGCTCGGGAAAAATCAACAGACAAATCTTCTCGGCGTCTAGTTATCGCGTGACAACTTCAGGTACGCTAATGAATGAGAATGATTCAAAAGGATGGCGTCGCGTGCACGAAACGATCGCGTGTCTCAAAATTCACGACCTGCTGAAACTACCAACGAAATAGCCAATCGGCTGATAATTTTCACTACCTTCATCTGGTCGAATTCTACCGTGGCGAAGTGAGCTTTAGAGGATGATGAGTCGAAGCAATTGGATTGCAAATCGACGGGTAGTATTCAACAAAAAATCACGTAATAGTGAATTTCGAACAATCGATGAATCACGCCACGCGACTAGTTTGGTAACTCGAATGCCTGGCCGATCGAAACCGTTGCTCGGTCCCATTATTCCGGTTGACCCTGAACGTGGTTCAAGGTGAATTTCCGGACGAAAATGGAGCGTGGACTCGTTATTACGCGACCCAGAAACGTGGCATTAATTGAGCCACTTGATTGATCGATTCTAGAACCGACACGGCTTAATTTATCAAATTCTCACATTTTAAACAGAGATGTTGAGCGTTAAAAGTGTAAAAAGCAATTTAGGCTTAAGAAACCGGAGGCGCATTTATGACCAGTGCCCCCGATCAGAACAATACAGCGATCGAGGCACGCGGGCCCATTATAACTCTAACTTTATTAGCGGTCATCGGTCATAACCTGGGATTTTTGGGACAGCTGCTCACCACGTGTTTGTCACCTGCAAATAACATAATTATATCGGCCTCAACAGCTAATTTCCAGGAATCCCAGGACACCCTGAGAAAAGGAAGAAAAATGACACTCTGTCTCTTTCTACCAGCGCGCCAAATTTCGACACACCCACTCCAACAGCTACAACCAATCACACTCAAACACACCCTCTCCGATACTCACTGCATTCCATATAAAAAGACATAACTCACACAGACTTGGGAGAACACATTCAGACCACGTTCACAAGACATTCACATCACTGTAATATTATAACACGATATATTTTACATCTGGTAAAATAAAAACTCAGTAATACAGCACAAATATTCTATATTCGTTATCTCTTCGATCCTCCGCTCCGAGTATTAGTTTACTCTGAGAGCGCGACACATCCGAACGGTTGACTTTTTAACCGATCGTCACTTTGCGTCGCAACAAGAGACTTCTACCGAAACGTAAAATACCGGAATAATACCGGTATTTTCGGTTGAACCTTCGCCCTATATAACCCTACATGTATAAGCCCTACCCTAATAGACATCGAAAAAAAAATTTATTTCGGTTTTCAGTAATACAGTCTTCTCTCGATTATTGTCCCTGCGCGGTCCCGATTTCGAGACAATAATCGAGAGGAGTCTCTATATGGGTTTCGGTTTAAGTCCCAGGTTTTAAATTCGCTATTAACAAGCCTCGAACAACCCTGGACGATCGGAACACTCTGGGATCGCAGCTTCCTTCCGCAGACGAGAAACTCTGGTATAAAAGTGTCGAATGAGTTGAAGCTTTTCTCAGTCTCGAACGGATCGCGCGTTCACGTCCAGCTCGCGTCACGTCTTTGATTGCCAAGACAGACCGTGGTTCATTCCGCGTCCACGCGAACCCCACGGGCCGCGGATATTATAATAATTTCCACCGACTGTTCATCGCGTACCGCCGCGATTTTTTCGCGAGTTGCTCGCATCTCCCATCTCTCATCTCGTATCTCGAATCTCGCCCGAGGGAGAAAGAAACGACCGGGCAACTGATCGTGAGACGAACCTGACGCTGAGATTGCTTGTCTACCTCTGGTCTACAGTCCGACCACCCAACCAGCGCGGTCTAGAAGCTCATACCTGCAGGATCGTCTTCAGGAAGCGTTTGTCTAATTAAAAATCCTTGGAGGTCTACCGTTCGCCGGTACTCCTTCTCGCAACCTTCTAATCTTGCATAATTGAATTTCTAGCATTAATAGTGTAATCTTCGAACGTCGCAGGGCTTCCTGTAGAGACTCTGATCCTCTTTTATTTTAGAAACTAACGGACGACGGAACTTAATGATAATAGTTACGTACTTGGTCACCGTAAACGATTTCCTGTGACGTGAAAATAAACGTACGAAATGAGGCATCGGCGGAGAAAGGCCGAGCGACGAAGAAGCGTTCGAGCGAGACCTCCCGTTTATGTCTTCGCGTAACGGTGAAATCTCGACGAAACGAGGTCGAAACTGAACGTTCGAAAAATTTCGGGGTTACGCAACCGCCCTTGGGGACTCGATGATCGATCGTGCCCGGTGAACATCGGGACGAATTCCGTGACTCGCGAAACTTGCGTACGAGTAGGTATGTATGATAATTCCGCGCTTCGAGCCACCGCCGTACCGTTAGCCCCTTGTTTCACTCCTTCTTTCGCCGAGTGACTTCGATTCGAGGAAAGGAGCAGCAATGAAACAGTTCTATGTAATCTTCGATTCGTCGTCGCAAAATAAGAGTGGCTAAATTATTTAGGACAGAGCAACGTGGTCACAGTTATAGAGTGAATCAGAGTCAATATGTACTTAGGTTGGCCATCCAAAATTCCATTCGCCACCATCAGAATTTTCAACCCCTTCCATCAGCATCTTAGCACATCCAGATTCTCACACGTGGACACTATATCCAGGGTTTGTAATACTACTAATTAAAATTCACACGCAAATCGACATATTCCCAGGCTCAACTAATTCACCACGTACAGTATTACGTCACTCATTCACCATGCCAGAGAGTGTTGCCAGCTAGGTACGCAAAAGATTCGATGGGTCATTAAACATATTCCTGCGAGGCCTCTAGACTATACCTACCGACATCCGCAATAAACACTAATTAATAAGCACACACGAGAGATCCAGTACCGTTCAGTTTAGCACCTCTGTGTTTTACTGCGCGAAGACCATCATACATATGTAACTCATTGTCCAAAGGGTTATATATTAAATAAATAAATAAATTTCGAACACGAGGTGTCGACAGCTTGTTCTCGGCACAAGACGCGCTAAAGAAACCGTGTTAATCTCGTAAACGTTCTGCCAGTATACCGTTTTAACGGGCCAGAACTTTGTAAATACGTCACGTCACGTCCGCTCGGGACAGAAAAACACCGCAACGGACGTGTGTTCTGCCGGTAAAAATCGTGTCAGGATCGATCATCCAGCGCAATAATGGCACCGGTGCTCCTTTGATCCGCTCTAGCACAAGGAAACATCAAAGGAAGGGAGGGGGTGGGGGGTAAACTACCCTGTTTTTATTGAATTCTAACCGTGGATCCGTCGCGACTCGAACGACTCGTTTAACGAAGCAATTAGGCGATTCGCGACCTGATCTCGGAACTGAAAGGCACATAGCTGGATAGGAACGTTGCCTCGCATTATTCATTCCTCGATCTGGCCACGATCGCGAGGTGCTCTCGTTTCGTTCGCCTCTAGGAAGATGCTGGAAATTCATTACTCTTGAAATACATCTCGAACGGGCCAAGTTTTATGTTCCCATTCGTGCAGTTAGAAGCTTCAATCTCTTTTATCAACCTTCCGGTTCATCTAGATTTTCACGCATCACACTTTCGTCGGAGCTTGTTAATATCTTAAATTTTATATGATCTTCTAGATCGTTGCATCATGCGTTCACCTCGTGAGAGAGAAATTCTGCCCAACGTCATAATACGTTAGGATTAGCCGTACGGTACTTAGGCATGACGACTGTGTCATTAGCTCTCGGCAACTTTTGAAACCGTTTTGCGAGTACGCATACTTTTGCCGTTAGACCGATTCTCCGCGCTGATTACCAGCGAATCTCATCTTCATGCTTCCGTGCAGGAAGCTCGACCCGTAACATTGTTGTAAATATTGTACGAAAGGACTATGCCCGTATATATATTCTAAATAAATAAATAAATTACTCGCCACTCCGAATTGGACGTTTCCATCGAGTTTCGTCGACTTGTTGTCTCCTAGCTTAGATTCGAAGAATACGGGCAATCGAGTCCGTCCAAGCAGTTTACTCGAAAGGTCGAAGATTCTCGGTCCAGTGATCCGTGCAGCCAATTCGGGTTCTGAGAAATCTGTATCATTTTGCAAACAACTCTAACCGACCGAACGAGATACCCTCGCGATTTATGATTAAAATCACAACCCGGCAAATGAAAACGCAACGAATCGCGATGCCGTTGAATAATCGAAACGGTAGGCCGGTGAGATCCATCATTGAGCACGGAGTAGTGTAATTCTCGTGGATAAAGGTTGCCTTCTAATTTGGCTATTCCTCGGGAACGAACACAGTAAGGGCCGCCGAAGGAGAAAGTATCCCAGGGCCCAGGCAGGTAGGAGCATCGAGCACGAAGCGCGCCTGCGGATTGATTACAAGGCACGCAGCCGTGCATTGGCTGTGGCCGCGACAGCGGCGTACGGTTGCATTTGCCGTACGAACTCGAATGGAAGAGTAGTGATTCTATCCTGGATCGCGGCGTTGCGTGCAATTTCGATCCTCGATACATTTTACTCACGATTACGACGAACAGATAGGGACCTTGCACCTGAAATATCTTTGTTGTTTTTAAAGATACGTCAAATGTCTTGAGGACAAAGTTGAATGGTTTTGCGCACGTGTCGAATGAGATACATGCTTTTTGGGTACATTTTATATAAGGAATTTAGCAGTCTAGTATATATAGAAGTGCGTCGTGTCGACTCAGTTTCTCTGGTTGCTATATCCGTGCTTCCTTTCATTTAGTTTTCCTTGAAGAAAGTCGTATTACCAACAGAACGGATCGCGGTCTCTGGTAGTTTCAAGAAATTAAACGTCGGTAGCTGGTTCGGTAATACGCCAATGGACGAGAAGGACCGTCTATCTCGTAGCTGGTGGACAGAAACGATCAACGCAGGGCGGAGTAGTCGGCGTGGTTGCGGACAACGGAGCCGACCAACCCCGAAGGCAAAGAAAGAAACCGCGAAGGGGGCGTAATGCAGCGGAATGTTTTTATCTATTATGGATGTTTTTCCTCCGGTGAGCTGGTCGTGCCGGTCTTACCAGATGATCCCTCGGCTCCTCTATTATTCCGCGGCTGATATCTGGTATTACGAACCATTTGCTCGATTCAATTCCCATCTTGAGGTGGTAATGAATATACACGGGTATGCGAATCAGCCCTCCCCTACGATCGCTGCGGCATTTTTGTTGACATTGAAAATTGATCTGGCGAAGCACGAACCAGGAACTTCATAGGTACCTACATCGCAGCATGAACCGTGAAAACCGGTATATACGCGTCCGCCTCGTATCTAGTTCGCAACTCTTCCTCGAAAACTCTAACTCTAGGCTCTTAACTCTATCTTATTTTTTCCTCTTTTTTTTTTTTTTTTTTTATCGAGACATCTACCTTCCGTCCATTCTCGTGAAGTAATCGACACTGGAAGCGTCGAACGAAGAGGATTCTTTTTCGATAAGTGAACGCACTAGAGCTGCGAGACCAGAAACGCTGGGGCAGATCTCGGTGTCGTAGAGTGATTTAAACCAACTGCCGCGCCGCATCCGCCATTCGTGTTGCACGCACGCGTCGGGCATCCGCATCTACATATCGCGTTGCGTGCCGGCTCTGTTCGTGCAAGCTTCGTCAACCGATGGTTCTAATTAACTTTAAACGATTTCCCATTACACGGGGCGTCGAGCCGCACACTATCCCCACGAACAGATATTGAACATTTCCTTTTGGTTTCGCGACGGAAATAGCGTAGCTCCGGTCATCATTTCGCATTCCGTTTTTGCGGATCCTCGTATGTAGCAGAGGAAATTCGCAGATCGTTCCTTCGTTGGACGATTTTATTTCAGTCGCCTTCGTCTTT